>NC_091187.1:446942-539442 GCF_040958095.1 Procambarus clarkii | reverse complement strand
TGCAACACAGCAACAACGTAGTGTGAGTGTTGCAACACAGCAACAACGTAGTGTGAGTGACGCAACACAGCAACAACGTGTTGTGAGTGTTGCAACACAGCAACAACGTGTTGTGAGTGTTGCAACACAGCAACAACGTAGTGTGAGTGTTGCAACACAGCAACAACGTAGTGTGAGTGTTGCAACACAGCAACAACGTAGTGTGAGTGTTGCAACACATCAACAACGTAGTGTGAGTGACGCAACACAGCAACAACGTGTTGTGAGTGTTGCAACACAGCAACAACGTAGTGTGAGTGTTGCAACACAGCAACAACGTAGTGTGAGTGTTGCAACACAGCAACAACGTAGTGTGAGTGACGCAACACAGTAACAACGTGTTGTGAGTGTTGAACCACACCAACAACGTAGTGTGAGTGATGCAAAAATAAATAGCGTGTTGTGAGCCTTGCAACTCAGAAATGACATACTGTGAATATGTCAAGAAAATACCATATTGCGATTGTTATAAAGCAGGACAATGTGTTGTAAGTACTGCAACATACTAATAACATGTTATAGGTGTTATAGGTATATGTGCAACGTTACAGCACAGGAATAACGTGTTGTAAGTGTTTCACCAGTCAGGAATACCTTATTGCAACCACATAATTTCCATAATATCAGTGAGTGTTCCAAAATGTTTTTTTTCTGTGTTACAACACTCACAACTCCTCATTTATGTGTTGCAACACTCACAACTCCTCATTTCTGTGTTGCAACACTCACAACTCCTCATTTCTGTGTTGCAACACTCACAAAATGCCATTCACATATGTTGCAAAACTCACAACATATAATAATAATAATAATAATAATAATTTTTATTTAGGTAAGGTACATAAATAAAGAGATTTTACAAAGTTTGTTGGCTTTGTAGATAGAGCTAGTACATACAATGCCTAAAGCCACTATTACGCAAAGCGTTTCGGGCAGGAAAAACATTAATGACTAAAGCTTAAAACTAATGGGTAAAAAGAAAAGATGAGATGAGTACATATAAAAAATAGAGGTAAAAGAGGGGGGAACATTTTTGAAAAAGCAGCACAAATACAATTACAAATTATTACCGAAAATTACATTCAAACAGCGATGATTTGAAAAACAAAAAACATACATGGGTTGACAACAGAGGGGTAAGGTGGGTTACATGGAATTTATTAGGTATAGCTTCGTTTTTAACTTAAACTGGTTGAGAGAGGTACAGTCTTTAACATGGTTGGGAAGGTCATTCCACATTCTGGGCCCCTTGATTTGTAGAGCATTTCTGGTTTGATTAAGTCGTACTCTAGGAATATCAAAACTGTATTTATTTCTGGTGTGGTGCTCATGGGTTCTGTTACAACCTTCTATGAAGCTTTTGAGATCAGGATTGGCATTATAGTTTAGCGTTTTATATATGTATAATACACATGAGAGAATGTGCAGTGACTTAATGTCTAACATATTCAGAGATTTGAGTAGGGGTACCGAGTGATGTCTGGGGCCAGAATTGGATATTGTCCTAATAGCAGCTTTGTGTTGAGTAATTAGAGGACGTAAGTGATTTTGGGTAGTAGAGCCCCAAGCACAAATACCATAGTTGAGATATGGATAGATAAGGGAGTAATAGAGAGTCACCAGGCCAGGGCGTGGTACATAATATCTGATCTTAGAAAGAATGCCCACAGTTTTTGAAACTTTTTTTGATATGTTTAGAATGTGTCCCTGGAAATTCAGCTTGTGGTCAATGAGAATGCCAAGGAATTTGCCATCTAATTTGTTACAAATTTGGGTATTGTTTATTTTGAGATTTATTTGATTAGAGGATTTATTGCCAAACAGAATATAGAAAGTTTTGTCAATGTTAAGGGTGAGTTTGTTGGCAGTTAGCCACAGATGGACTTTATTAAGCTCAGTATATACTGTGGCATTTAGAGCAAGGGGATCAGGACTGGAGTAAATGAAGGTTGTGTCATCAGCAAATAGAATTGGTTTGAGGTGTTGGGAGGCATTTGGAAGGTCATTAATGTAGATGAGAAAGAGGAGAGGGCCAAGTATGCTGCCCTGGGGAACACCAATGTTGATGGGTAGTGTGGGAGAAATTGTATTATTCACAGAAACACATTGGAGCCTGTCAGTAAGGTAGGATTTGAGGTATTGTAGGGAGTGTCCTCTGACTCCATAATGATGTAATTTAAGAAGAAGGTTTTGGTGGTTGACAGTATCGAAAGCTTTACGCAGGTCCACAAATAACCCAACAGGGAACTCATTTTGATCAAGAGCTGTATGAATCGAGTTAAGCATACTAATAAGTGCATCGTTAGTGCTTTTTTTGGGCCTGAAGCCATATTGGCAAGGGCTAAGTATATTGAGTTTGGCTAGATATGAGTAAAGCTGCTTACAGATTAGTTTTTCAAAATTTTTTGACAAGTTTGGCAGGATTGATATAGGTCTGTAGTTGTTAACATCTGTGGGATCACCACATTTGTGGACAGGCATTACTCTCGCTTTTTTTTAGAATATCTGGAAAGGTTTGGAGTTCAAGTGACTTGTTGAAGAGCAAAGCAATAGCAGGGGCTAAAGATCTGGAGGCTTTTTTGTAGATTAAAGTTGGTATCTCCTCAAGGGCACCAGACTTGGTTTTAAGGGAAAGGATTATCTCATTGACGTCAGTGGAATTAATAGGCTTTAGGTACAGAGACTGTGGATAGTTACCTGTAAGATAGTCCTTAATGTCAGTACTGGAAGATGGAATATCGGTAGCAAGGGATGAACCAATGGAAGAGAAGAACCTATTGAACTCAATAGCAGAATCAGAGGCTGAAAGCTGACCATCGTTATTAGACAGGAGAGTTGGTTTGTTATTTATAGACTTCTTTGATCCCAATATTTGTGAAATTGTTCTCCAAGTTTGTTTAATGTTGCTCTTTATTTGGGTAAATTTATCTTCGTAGTATTTAGTTTTGGCTCGTCTAATTATCTTATATAGCAATAATGAGTAATTCTTTGAGAATTCTTTGGAGACAATTCCTAACCTATACTTCTTCTCAGGGTCATGTTTTTTATTAATAGATTTAAGTATTCCCTTTGTAAGCCAGGGATTGTTAAGCCTTTTGGTTGTGACTTGTTTTGTAAGCATAGGACAGTGGGTATTATAAAGGCTAAGAGTTTTTTGAAGAAAAGATTGAACTGCTAGGTTGATGTCCTCTATGTTACCTAACTCGGACTCCCAGTTGACATTATCAGTAGCAGTTATAAAATTGTCTATAGCAGTTTCATTGTGTAGTCTAAAACGTATCTCTCTTGACTCAAGAGGTGGTTTGCTAATGTTAGTTAAGAGAAATGTGGGGTAATGGTCTGTAGTGCTATCGGTGATTATACCTGAAGTAAGCGGAGAGGTTATGTTTGTTTAGATGTGATCAAAAGCTGTGGCAGTACTATCAGTGATTCTAGTAGGTCTAGTGATTAAGGGTATGGATTAAGGGTATGAGGAAGCAGGAATTCATACAGTTGAATAAACTAGCAGCAGGAGAGGTCAATATTAAAGTCCCCTGCAATAATTAGGTGGTTTTTGTCCAGTCTGTTATCAAGTATTAGATTTCTAAGGTTTGAGTTGAATTCGGACACATCAGTGTTAGGAATTCTATAAACTGCACCCACAGACAGGACAGACTCGGCACCCTTGAGTCTGAAGCTGGCGAAGATATACTCCCCATAGCAGTCTCTAGTTCTAATTTCTTTTAAGCATGTTAGTTCTTGGTGGTAGTAAAGAGCAGTGCCACCACCTCTCTGAAGTTGACGACAGTTGTGAATTGCTGAGTAGTTAGGCATGTTAAAGAGTTGAGTAGTATCCTCTTTCAACCATGTTTCAGTAAGTATAATAAAAGAGAATTTGTTGTCAATAGCTTCAATCAAGGCACTAACATCATCGAAGTGTTTACCTAGGGATCTAACATTCAAATTGATTACAGAGATATTGTGATTATGAGTTACTACATTGTTTACATCATGTGCTGCAAAATATCTGCAATTTAGATCATTAAAGTGATTATTGTCATAGATAGTGGATAAGAGGTTAAGTTCTGGGTCTATACTTGACTGCATAAAAAAAAGCTGATTGCAGGAAAAACAAGGAAAGAAAGGCAAATTAATAAGCTATAAAATAGGGAAAAAAATGTACACAATACTGTGCAAAACAAACACAAAAGGGGCTTACAGGGGTACAATGGAGTAAGGGAGTAAGGCTAGGCTAGGCAACCTAGGTAATAAATGAGATTAAAGAAAAAACATATAAACATGGACTATACAAAACACAAGATATAGATATACAAAACAAAAATATAAACAAGACTAAGCAATACAAAAACAAATTGAGCAAAAATGAAAAATGAGGTAGATTGCTTACAAGTACTCTCAGGTACACTGTAAGTAACAATAGATAGATAATATATATCAATATAGATAAGAATGTCACGATACAATAAGATGAGCAGTTTCAGGAACAGATGAAAGCAAATCTGCTGTAAAATAGAAAGTAATTATAGCAAAACACAACAATATAGATTCAGATGTTTAGATTCAGATGTTTATTCAGGTAAGGTATATACATACAAGTGATGTTACATTAATGGATTGATATATAGATAGAGCTAGTACATACAATGCCTAAAGCCACTATTACGCAATGCATTTCGGGTATATATAATAATATAACATATATATATATATGTTATAATATAACGTATATATAATAATATAACAATACAATAAGAGCTTACAAAGTATTGAGTCTGCTAAATTAGAGAATAATTATGGCAAAACACAACAATAAATGCAAGTAAACAAAAGAATTGAAACAATTAGAGGTAGAATTAAGGTCACTAGATAGCCATGGAGGATACACAAGTTTGGTGGAGAGAACAAAAAATCAGTAGAGACTGACAAGATGAATGTATAAAAAAATTTGACAAATGATAATTGTAAAGTAAAATAATCTTAAAGATAAAAAAAATTATTAAGCTTAGTTTTAACTTATAATTAGTATGAATTTAATTAAAAGAACAAAAATGAGATCAATAATTGATTTCAATAAATGATATAGATCAATACAAATAAATTTAAAATATAAATGGAATAGGGTAAGATTAGATTAAAGAGTAAAATTTTACAGTGAAACTGAGGTAGATGCTTGCATAAGCAACCCGTTCTCGCAAATTCGTAAAGTCAATATTGACTTATTAACTACGTGCATAGGTGATATACTTAACATAATAGATACCCTTAAAAAGATTCATAGAAAACACCGACCTTACCTAACCTTGTTAGTATCTTAAGATAAGCATCTTATTGCTTCGTAATTACAATTATTACTTAACCAATACCTATTATAGGTTAGGTAATAATTGTAATTACGAAGCAATAAGATGCTTATCTTAAGATACTAACAAGGTTAGGTAAGGTCGGTGTTTTCTATGAATCTTTTTAAGGGTATCTATTATGTTAAGTATGTCACCTATGCACATATTTAATATGTCAATATTGACTTATTAAATTTGCGAGAACGGGTTGGCATAAGTGCATGGAGACTTGATGGATTATTTAGGAAATTATATGAATGAGAGAACATTAGGTAAAAGGTAAGGCAGAGACAGCACCTTAGACAAAGTTAGATTAAGTTAGGTTAGGCTCAGGCACTGAAAGAGTTATTTTAAGTACTGGCATTGGTCGGGTTCAGGGTTTCAGATATACCACAATCACTTAAGAAGGCCAGGAGTTGTTGGTCACATTTTATTTCATATCTTTTTCCTGTAATTTCCTTCTTCGCAAAAATCGTACCATTCCTAGTGTAGCACTGCTTGATAAGACCAGGGTTTTGTTTGCGAATTTGGCGCAGCCTGTAGAGGAGGGATCCACGCTGCTTTGTAAGACACTCATTTATATAGAGGTTGGTTTTTTGCTTAGCAGCTGATTGTATGAGGTCAAACTTCGCAGAGGGATTTGCAAGTTTGATGAGCATTCTCCTAATGGTACGGGGATTGTTTTTATCTAACCTAATAGCCGATTTGATTTGAACATTGACACTGATCTTTGAATTAATTAGGGTGTGGGCTATGTTACAGCAATCCTCACTTTGTTGTTCATCAGGTAGATCAGTAGAGCTAATTATCAGGGAGTCATGAAGTTGTTGTTGCTCTTGGTCATCTTCGGAAGCCGCCTGGTGAATCTGAAGGAGATTGATCTGTTTTTCCAGCTTTTGAAGGAGGTCACTTTGAGCTGAGTGGGTTTCTTCGGCCTGAATCTTACGTATTTGATCCATTGCATCATTTGCAACAGTTTGTATGTTGTGAATTTCTTGGTTGTTGTTCGTTGACGATTCAAGGAGGCAGTCTATGGTATGTTGTTGTCGGGTGACTGTGGCTTGGAGGGCCGAAATAGCTTCTGATTGCATTTTCACAAGGTTGTGCAGTTTCTGGAGCCATGGATTACTTCGGAGAGGTTTGAAGTTTGGACAGGGAGCCATAGATTGAGTGAATTCTACAGCTAGAGATTCGAGTGAGTGAGTTGAAGGGGGGGAGTGAGGAGGGGGAGCGGATGCTGTGTTTACCAACATCGGCGGGGATTGCAACGTTGCCAGTGTTTCATTCAGAACTCTAGGAGTAATGGAACCAGAGCGAGAGGCACCCCTACCTTGCTTGGTGTTATGTTTGGGCATGTTTTCGACGCATAGATTCTTGGTAGCGTTTCTAAAGGTAGATACTTGGTGAATTATAGTAGGGATGCCTAGCGTATAGGGAACACTTGGCTGAAGGGTCGTAGAAAGGCAGGCGAAAATTGGTTAATTTTGGTTGATTACTGTTGAGGTTCACTGTGAGTTATGGCATATTAAGTCTCCATGCACTTAACTCGTGCTAGGCAGCAGTTAGGCCATGCAACGTTGGGTGGAGACGAAATTAACACGAATTTTCAGCAGCAGTGTCGGAGCCGGTACCACCCGCCTGGCGTTTCCCGCCAGAATCCAGTGCATATGCACTGGATGTGCATATGCATTCGTGTATGCTAAATAAAAGAAAAATCTTAACCTAATGTATTCGTCATATATACTGATGTATACCTGTCTTCTCTAATCTTTCAACTGGGGTTCTTACCTTGCGATCATTACTAAAACAAACATGAACATTTCAAAATCAGCTTAAGGTATCAGTAATACTTTAGTAATAAACAAGATGAAAGACTGATAATTAGAGTGACAACAACTAAATGAGCACATGAAGGTACTCATCTATTTGTGCTTGCGGTAGTGTACAGGTGCCTGAGCCTATTGGGCTCTATCATATCTACACTTGAAACTGTGTATGGAGTTTGCCTCCACCAAATTACTTCCTAATGTATTCCATTTGTCAACCACTCTGACACTAAATAATCACTACACACGACCGTGGTATGATATGTGATCACGTCTAGGTGAGCACATCTAGGTGAGCACATCTAGGTGATCATCTATGTCTATAAACAGTAAGATTATAGGCATAGTTTATGTGTTCACCTAGATGTGCTCCCCCTAGATGTGCTCACCTAGATGTGTTCACCTAGATGTTCCTACCTGTATGTGCTCACCTAGATGTGCTCCCCCTAAATGTGCTCACCTAGATGTGCTCACCTAGATGTTCCTACCTGTATGTGCTCACCTAGATGTGCTCCCCCTAGATGTGCTCCCCCTAGATGTGCTCCCCCTAGATGTGCTCACCTAGATGTGCTCCCCCTAGATGTGCTCCCCCTAGATGTGCTCCCCCTAGATGTGCTCACCTAGATGTGCTCACCTAGATGTGTTCACCTAGATGTGTTCACCTAGATGTGCTCACCTAGATGTGCTCACCTGGATGTGCTCACCTAGATGTGTTCACCTAGATGTGTTCACCTAGATGTGCTCACCTGGATGTGCTCACCTAGATGTGCTTACCTAGATGTGCTCACCTAGATGTGCTCACCTGGATGTGCTCACCTGGATGTGCTCACCTAGATGTGCTCACATAGATGTGCTCACCTAGATGTGTTCACCTTGATGTGCTCACCTAGATGTGTTCACCTTGATGTGCTCACCTAGATGTCCTCCCCCTAGATGTGCTCACCTAGATGTGCTCACCTAGATGTGCTCACCTGGATGTGCTCACCTAGATGTGCTCACCTAGATGTGCTCACCTAGATGTGCTTCCCCTAGATGTGCTCACCTAGATGTGCTCACCTAGATGTGCTCACCTAGATGTGCTCACCTAGATGTGCTCACCTGGATGTGCTCACCTAGATGTGCTCACCTAGATGTGCTCACCTAGATGTGCTCACCTAGATGTGCTTCCCCTAGATGTGCTCACCTAGATGTGCTCACCTGGATGTGCTCACCTAGATGTTTTCACCTAGATGTGCTCACCTGGATGTGCTCACCTAGATGTCCTCACATAGATGTGCTCACCTAGATGTGCTCACCTAGATGTGCTCACCTGGATGTGCTCACCTAGATGTGTTCACCTAGATGTGTTCACCTAGATGTGTTCACCTAGATGTGTTCACCTTGATGTGCTCATCTAGATGTGCTCACCTAGATGTGCTCACCTGGATGTGCTCACCTAGATGTGCTCACCTAGATGTGCTCACCTAGATGTGCTCACCTAGATGTGCTCACCTAGATGTGCTCACCTAGATGTGCTTCCCCTAGATGTGCTCACCTAGATGTGCTCACCTAGATGTGCTCACCTGGATGTGCTCACCTAGATGTTTTCACCTAGATGTGCTCACCTGGATGTGCTCACCTAGATGTCCTCACATAGATGTGCTCACCTAGATGTGCTCACCTAGATGTGCTCACCTGGATGTGCTCACCTAGATGTGTTCACCTAGATGTGTTCACCTAGATGTGTTCACCTAGATGTGTTCACCTTGATGTGCTCATCTAGATGTGCTCACCTAGATGTGCTCACCTAGATGTGCTCACCTGGATGTGCTCACCTAGATGTGCTCACCTAGATGTTTTCACCTTGATGTGCTCACCAGTAAGACACATGGTGGTGATGTACCATGGGAGAGTGTGCCTGTAGGACACATGGTGGTGATGTACCATGGGAGTGTGTGCCTGTAAGACACATGGAGGTGATGTACCATGGGAAAGTGTGCCTGTAAGATACATGGTGGTGATGTACCATGGGAGAGTGTGCCTGTAAGACACATGGTGGTGATGTGCCCTGGGAGAGTGTGCCTGTAAGACACATGGTGGTGATTTACCATGGGAGAGTGTGACTGTAAGACACATGGTGGTGATGTACCATGGGAGAGTGTGCCTGTAAGACACATGGTAGTGATGTACCATGGGAGAGTGTGCCTGTAAGACACATGGTGGTGATGTACCATGGGAGAGTGTGCCTGTAAGACACATGGTGGTGATGTACCATGGGAGAGTGTGCCTGTAAGACACATGGTGGTGATGTACCATGGGAGAGTGTGCGTGTAAGACACATGGTGGTGATGTACCATGGGAGAGTGTGCCTGTAAGACACATGGTGGTGATGTACCATGGGAGAGTGTGCCTATAAGACACACAGACATTCACCCATAAAGCTATGCGTGCTATTGGCTGTACAAGAATGTAAGAACCCTTGTATACAAAAATAAAAAAATAATAAATAAAATACAGTAATATATCATAATATATTACTGTATTATATCTTAATTATGTAAAATATCATAATTCCTATTGTTAACTTTCTAAGTTCTCTTAAGCATTACATGGGTTACTGTGTGCAGGTGTTTAACATTAGGGGGGGGGAGGCAGGGTCCATACAGGCTTCACATAAAGTTGTAATTAGGTCAGTTTCAGTCTCATCTGTCCTGCACCTCGCAGTGTTCTACAATGTTAAAGATTTTTCTTTTAAACCATTTCATATATTATTGGGCCCCAGAGACATCATCTATAACTTTTGTTACTCCTCTGCATGATCCTTTTTTTCTAATTTCACCCAAAAAATCATAAAACTTTTTCCTTGAAAGATTATCGACTACTTTTGATCTCACAATATTATCTTTCTCTTTCTTGATCCTCTTTCTTGATGATATTGAGCCCTGGTGCCACACCTGAGCTGGGGCCACCAACCATCTCTGGGGCCCCCTGCATCTTTACGTAGGTTATGCCAAATGGTTTGGAAAACCCTGCAACTTTCCATAGGGTTTTCCAAAAGATCTGGAGCACCCTGCATCTTTCTATGGGTTATGCCAAAAGGTAGATCTATTTTGAAATTCCCTAACATTATTATTCCAATCTGGCATACTACTTCTTTAATTGGTTATAAGATAAATACTCTCTTCCCCTGCCCTATCTAGCACTGAAACAACTGATGTGAAAAAGTCCTTGAGATTGTTCTGATGCAAATATCACTGAATAATATTGCAAGCAATTGCATCACTTGTGATTTGAGTATTCGTTAACCAGGCATTTAAACTTATCCAGGTCAGCAAGAGTGGCCTTCCTACGTTTAGGTGTGTTCTAGAGAGGTTTATGTTTTCTTTGGCAGCAGCAACTTGTGAGTGAGGTATATTGGAGGTGGCCCTGGCAGGATGATACCAGGACAGGTTGTCATCACTGACAGCCTTATACTTAAAGGTGTGACCAGTTATATCATCAATAAGAAAATGATCAATATGAGACCTTCCATTCCTATCTCATGACATAAAGCTATAGTAAATAAATCATTAATAGCAGGATTATGTAAATTTTCAGCATGCATGAATTCATTAAACAAATTTAAGTATACATCTTAGCGGGTAAAATCAGTGTTAAAAATCACCTACCACCCATGAGTTCAGCATTATGATACAAATTAGTCAATCGATATATTTCTGATCATACATTTCCATACTCATCTGCACAGTTGATATTGCTTGTGGAAGCCATGCATATACACACACACATAATCAAATACTGCTGAGCACCTTTCAGGCCCCTGATAACTGAGTGGATAGCGCATCAGATTCATAATCCTGAGGTTCCGGGTTCGATCCTTGGTGGAGGCGGAAACAAATGGGCAGAATTTCTTTCATCCTGATGCGTCTGTTCACCTAGCACTAAATATGTACCTGAGAGATAGACAGCTGCTACAGGCTGCTTCCTTGGGATTGTGTAACAAAAAAAAAAGAGGCCTGGTCAAGGACCGGGCCATGGGGGACGATAAGCCCCGAAATCATCTCCAGATAACTATAGGACACAAGTATAGCAGGAGTGAGCCCTGATACAATATTGACAACCTCAACTTTACATTGCATATTGTTATGCCCAGGATAGCAGCAGCACCATAGGGTCTTCCAGGACCTGACCAGTCAATAGACATGTCAATACTGGCAGTGGAAAAAGAACTATCAATAAATTTGAAGTGGTTCTGATATTCATAAGATGTAAGCCAGTGTTCTTGCAAGACAAGAATATTTTGCACATACCAAAATGCTTTTAACGTTCATATATTCAGGGTTTGTTATTTCTCTAATTACCTTAATAACCGGGAATTATAACTTTACAAATACTGAAGCATTGTCATGGGGGTAAATAAACCATATTACGTGAAGATCATTTATGTGCTAATTAAAACAACACTTATAGTAAGAGGACAGTAAATTGGAATGTTGAGACAATTGTCAAGTAATAATAATATAATAATTAACAGGTTTTAAGAGCCATCTATTGCACATTATTCTACCTATAAATAATCTGAACTAATAATAGAGCCTAAATAAATAATAATTAAACATCATTCACATCCATCAAGACAAGAAATTAAACGACCAATCAAAACCATACAGGTTACTCCTACACCTCATAATACAGGACAATAATGATCATAAATATACTTATCAATTAAACAATATTCAAACTAAGGACTTTACATCAAATTTTTTAAATCACTAATTTAAAGCAGACATCCTTTTATATTAATAAATTGTCAGATTAAGGCATCTGTAAACATATGAAATAAATATTAGTAATTAAGCCTTCGATGAAATACTCCGCATTCCAGATATAAGATAATACAAATATCAGAATCAGGCTAATATTATTGCCAGATTCATATACAGTACTGTATATATATATATATATATATATATATATATATATATATATATATATATATATATATATATATGTCGTACCTAATAGCCAGAACTCACTTCTCAGCCTACTATGCAAGGCCCGATTTGCCTAATAAGCCAAGTTTTCATGAATTAATGTTTTTTCTTCTACCTAACCTACCTAACCTAACCTAACCTAGCTTTTTTTGGCTACCTAACCTAACCTTACCTATTTATATAGGTTAGGTTAGGTTAGGTAGGGTTGGTTAGGTTCGGTCATATATCTACGTTAATTTTAACTCCAATAAAAAAAATTGACCTCATACATAGTGAAAAGGGTAGCTTTATCATTTCATAAGAAAAAAATTATAGTAAATATATTAATTCAGAAAAACTTGGCTTATTAGGCAAATCGGGCCTTGAATAGTAGGCTGAGAAGTGAGTTCTGGCTACTAGGTACGACATATATATATATATATATATATATATATATATATATATATATATATATATATATAATTGCTTGCTACTTATATATATAGAATTGCTTGCTACTTATATATATACAATACAACAATACAATTTTATTTAGGTAAGGTACATACATACAATAAATATTTACAAGGATTGTTTGACTTATAGGTAGAGCTAGTACATACAATGCCTAAAGCCACTATTACGCAAAGCGTTTCAGGCATATAATTGCCAGATTCATATATCGAATTGCTAGATCCATATAAATATAAAACTGCCCGATTCAAGATAATGTAATTAACATATTTATGCTATTTATATATATATATATATATATATATATATATATATATATATATATATATATATATATATATATATATATGTCGTACCTAGTAGCCAGAACTCACTTCTCAGCCTACTATGCAAGGCCCGATTTGCCTAATAAGCCAAGTTTTTATGAATTAATGTTTTTTCGTCTACCTAACCTACCTAACCTAACCTAACCTAGCTTTTTTGGCTACCTAACCTAACCTTACCTATATATATAGGTTAGGTTAGGTTAGGTAGGGTTGGTTAGGTTCGGTCATATATCTACGTTAATTTTAACTCCAATAAAAAAAAATTGACCTCATACATAGTGAAAAGGGTTGCTTTATCATTTCATAAGAAAAAAATTATAGTAAATATATTAATTCATGAAAACTTGGCTTATTAGGCAAATCGGGCCTTGAATAGTAGGCTGAGAAGTGAGTTCTGGCTACTAGGTACGACATATATATATATATATATATATGTCGTACCTAGTAGCCAGAACTCACTTCTCAGCCTACTATGCGAGGCCCGATTTGCCTAATAAGCCAAGTTTTCATGAATTAATATTTTTTCTCTATTTTTTTTCTTATGAAATGATAAAGCAACCCATTTCATTATGTATGAGGACATTTTTTTTTATTGGAGTTAAAATTAACGTTGATATCGGACCGAACCTAACCAACCCTACCTAACCTAACCTAACCTATCTTTTTAGGTTAGGTTGGGTTAGGTAGCCGAAAAAGTTAGGTTAGGTTAGGTTAGGTAGGTTAGGTTGTCGAAAAACAATTAATTCATGAAAACTTGGCTTATTAGGCAAATCGGGCCTTGCATAGTAGGCTGAGAAGTGCGTTCTGGCTACTAGGTACGACATATATATATATATATATATATATATACTGTATATGAGTTTTATAATTGCCAGTCTCAGGATAATATAACTGCCAGATTCAGGTTAATATAATTGACAGTCAGGCTTTGATACTGTAAGCCATACCTACCTTTTACTTAAACTTAATCATTACAGAATCTGAGGCCTTCCTGATAACTATATTCTATCATATCTTAATGATAGACACCAATATGTAGCCATTAAAGACATAACCCCCCCCCCCACATCTCTACTGTAACCGTAGGAGTGCCACAGGGCAGCATCTTAGAACCTCTCCTATTGCTTATATACATCAATGATTTACCAATTGTCTCTAACATCCTTAAACCAATACTATTTGCTGGCGATACTGCCTTCATCTATTCAAACTCCAATGCATCACACAATAAGTAATATTGTAAACAACAAATTGAAACAAACTGGATGTGGTTGGATGTCAACCAACAAACTAAATATAGAGAAGACCTATTACATTGTATTTGGAAGTAAATTATCAAATGAAATTCACCTTCAAATAGATAATGTCAACATTACCATTAAAAAGATGAAAAAGTTCCTTGGCCTATACATAAACAAGAGACTAAATTTGAACACTCACATACAGTACACAGGCAAAGTCTCAAACTGTTGGTATATTCTCAAAAATCACATATTATATTCCCCACTCTTCTATCCTTTCACTATACTATTCCATAAGCTATCCCCTGTTAAACATAATGATAATGCTAAAGATGATAATGTTTTTTGAGAAACGTACATAGAAAATGGGTTACAAGCACAATGTTGGATTTCTAGATAAAGCAAGAATATACTGTGCCTAATGCCACTAATATGCACAGTGTTTCAGACATGCTGTGGATAAACACTTAAAATTAATTGCTAAAAATAATTGAGATGAAAAGCAAAAGTTGAACAAAAGTAGAAAAAATAAAAAGAATGACAATAATTACATGTTGAACGGAACAGCAAAACTGCAACAGAACAGCCGATGGTAATTTTAACTAAATAAACATGGTAACTTTTTTTGTTTACTTGGCATATAGCAGTATTACAAGTTCAGTCATTATTCATTATTGTTTAATAATAGCAAGACATAGGTTGACAATCAGTAGGTAAGGTAGGTTACATGGCATTTATTAGGTAGTACTTAGTTTCTCTCTTAAACTGGTTGAGAGAGGGACAGTCTTTGATGTTATTGTGAAGAACATTTTACATTTTGGGACTCTTGATTTGTGGAATATTTCCACTTAGTCGCACTCTTGGAATATCAAATAAATATTTGTTTCTAGTGTGGATTTCAAAGATTCTGTTACAGCCCCCTACCATGTATTTAAGAACAGGTTTAGCATTGCAGTTCAGTGTTTCATATTATATTATATTATATTAAGGAATATTATTATTATTATATATATATATATATATATATATATATATATATATATATATATATATATATATATATATATATATATATAATTATATAGTGCACTTGACAGGGTGTGAAGTGACTTAGACTTAATATCTAAAATATTCAATGATTTAGATTTAAGAAAGGGGGGGGGAGAATGCTGTCTGTGGCTTCAGTTTGTTATTGTTCTAATTGATGATTTGTCTTGAGTAATTAGAGATCATAGATAATTTAGGGAGAACCCCAGGCAATGATACCAAAATTGTGATAAGGAAAGACGAGAGGCCAATAAAGCTTAACCAAGGTAGAGGGTGACGTACATAATATCTGATTTAGAAAAGAATGCCAAGTGATTTTAAAATATTTTTTAGCTATAATTTGTATGTGACACTGGAAATTCAGCTTTTTATCAATGAGAACATCATGGAATATACTATCTACTTTATTACCAATCTGGATATTGCCAATTCTTAGGATTGGAGAAAATGAGGGTTGTGTAAACAGCAAATAAAACTGGCTTGAAGTATTGAGAGGCATTCGGAATGTCATTAATGTAGATGAGAAAGAGTACGCAGGTAATTATCAAAAGAGGGCACCAAGCCCGGAAGGCTACGAAGCACCATCAACTGTGTAGGATATAAAAAAAACGGTAAATATCACTAAGGATGCCAATTCGAGAACAAAAGTGCATAAGGCAAACAATATCAAAGGTATCTGATTCATCAAGGATTCTATCGAGGAACAAGTGACCACGAGGGACAGTCAGGAAACAAGACACACACACCTCCTGGAAGTCAGGACATTCAACAAGGATATGCACGACCGTAAGAGGGACAATGCAGTTTGGAAAATAAAGAGCAGGGCGGCGCTCCATTAAGTGCCTATGAATTAAACATTTATGGCTAATACGTAATCTCATCAGAGCCATTTCTCACCACCAATTATGGTGATGGGAGGAGGGCCACGGGGACACACACTACCTTTAAGAGTACGCAGTTTGTCACGAGTAACAGAAGACCAACAATCCTGCCAATAGGTAAGGATGGAGGAATGAATAACTGGGTAGAAGTCAGAATAAGGAACACCTTTAAGGGAGATGGGGCAAGTGCAGATAGCCTCCTTAGTGACAGAGTCCGCACGCTCATTTAAGGACACACAAATATGGCTGGGAAACCGGCAAAATTCCACTGTCCTAAATCTATTGGAGATAAGAAACAGCCAATGTTGAATTTCGACTACAAGCGAATGAACTGGATTAAAGGGCTCCAGAGCCATGAGGGCACTGTGAGAGTCAACTACAACAATAAAGGAAAATTGATAACAAGAAAGCTGTTGACAAAGAGCATACAAAATAGCACAAAGTTCTGCTGTGGAGATGCTAGTCTCTGGATGCAGGCGACACATAGGTGTGGTCAGGAAAAACAACAGAGTAGGCTACACCATCTGCAGACTTTGACCCCATCTGTCAAGACGGAAATGGAGCGGAAGTGTGAAGAAAAGTGTGCAAGGAAAAGTACGACATAAGCGAGAGCGAGGAGGGTGTTGTAGGGACTGTGCAATGTAGCAAAGACAGTAGCGATCATGGCAATCCTGTAATACAGTATGCCTGTTTCATCATACCAGCTTAGGGTAGGAGTCAAACGCAAGGCACCAGAGCTGAGGCATAACCCATTATGATGCAGAGCATCAAGACAGCATAGAGTAGAAGGAGAGGCAGACAAGTAAGCAAGACAACCATACTTGAGTTTAGACAGCACGAAGGTGGAGCGTGCTCGTATCAGCTCCCAAGGAAGTATAACTTACCTTAAGTAAGTTAAGGACCTTAGAGCATCCAACTCAGAGGTTGGAGATATGGGGAGACCAAAACAAACGAGTTTCAAAGATTAACTCCATAAGTTTAGCAAAACCTTTGCACAAAAGGGGAGTACCATAAAGCGACAAAGGGGGATGAAGAACGACCTACTTCCGAGTAAAAGTCATCGCAAAAGTTTTAGTTGTAGAGAAGTTGATGCCATGATTGGTGTCCCAGGATGACACGGCATCAATCGCAAGTTGAAGTCGCCGTTGAAGGAAAGGCAAGTCATCACCTTGACAGCAATGGGTAAGATTGTCAACATAGAGAGCTGATGAGATTCCAGAGGGAAGGGAGTAAAGAAGACCACTGAGGGCAACCAGGAAAATTAGTAAGTGCTCAGAACACTACTGTGGGGTACACCTTCATATTGCCGTAAAGAGGCAGAATGGTATAAACCATCACTAAAGGAACGATTAGAGCGGAAGCTTCGTAGGAAGAGGAGGAGATTACCACGAATGGAGTTGGGACAAAATATGGTATCTCCAGGTGGTGTCATATGCCTTTTTCAGGTCAAAAAAAGGACAGCAACAACAGAGGTCTTTGCAGCAAAAGCAGTACATATATAGACCATGTTCACCAAAACATCAGTCATGACACATGCAAAAGCCAAATTGAGAAGGTAAGTGGTGGCAATAGTGTTCCAAGTACAACATCATAAGGACACTGAACATACGTTCAAAGAGTTTGCAGACGCAACTCGTGAGGGTAATGGGGCAGATGTCCTTAGCAGCTGTCCCTGGAGACCCTGGTTTCTGAATAGGAAAAACCACCACCTGAAGCCAGTCCTCAGGGACAGATGATGACTGCCAGATATGGTTAAACAGATTCAGTATATACTGAAACCATGCATTGAGAGAGGTGAAATTCATTAGGAGATGTTTCGCTTTCTGAGCCCGCTGCCATAGAACCGCAGAGAGTCAGGGCAGACTGGTGTTCGGAGAGAGATCATTATAGAGAAATTGGAGATGCGTGCGAAAATCTATAGGACAAGATTCATGAAGGTGCTTACGAATAAGGAAAGATGGAGGAAGACTAGAAATGGAGCCACCAGTCGAAAGAGGGGAACACAGTTCGGTGGCGACTGACACAGGATCCGCCACAATAGAACCATGGAAGTGAAGGACTGGTGAGACATCTGGAACAAACTTACCCGCAATCTTACGTATTTTCTTCCAGATCTGGGGCAGAAGAATATCAGACGTAATGGTGGAGACAAAAGATTTCCAACTCTCACGTTTAACCGTACGGACCGCAGTCACCTTATAAAACAAAAGAAAACAGCCGTCTGTCTGCATCTGTCTTTCTTCCAGGCTGCACTCTTACAGAGGACAGTCGAAACACCCAGCATTCCACCTGGGAACGCATTTCCGCATGCCCCTGAAGGTAGAGCAAGGAATAGAGTGGAGGGCAGCGTCTAATATGGTGTGATGAAAAAAGGAGTAGGGCTCGACGGTGAGGCAGATAGGAGAGGTCAGAAAGAGTAGCATGTAGAGTGAATAGATTCCAGTCAGCCTTGACAAACTGCCACCTAGGGAAGGAGAGAGAAGGGTGAAAAGGGAAAAAGGTGACAAGGATGGGGAAATGGTCACTGTTATGGAGGTCACGAAGAATCCACCACGTGAAATCTAAATAAAGACGAGACGAAAAAGAGGGAGGTGGTGATGAAGAACAGGAACTACAGGAGGGGTAAAAGTCAAAGCATGACAAGAGGCGAGAGGAAGGATGTTGCAAGGACCGTGCAAGATATCAAAGACAGTAGCGATCACGGCGATCCTGGAAAGATAGGAAGGCAGTATCAACATACAAGCTGAGGGCGGGAGTCGAACGAAAGGCACCAGAGCTGAGGCGCAACCCAGTACGGTGCAAAGCATCACGACGACGAAGAGTAGGAGACGAGTAAGCAGGGCAACCATAATCGAGTTTAGACAGGACGAGAGACGAACGTAAAGAGAGGAGTGTGCGGCTATCAGCTCTCCAAGAAGTATGGGACAAAACCTTAAGGATGGTAAGGGTCTTGGTGCATTCAACTTGGAGGTAAGAGATATGAGGCGACCAAGACAAACGAGTGTCAAAGATTAACTCCAAAAGCTTAGTGGACTCCCTGAACACAAGGAGATGACCATAAAGCGAAAGAGGGACAAAAAACGACATGCTTCTGAGTAAAAGTCATAGCACAAGTCTTAGACATAGAGAACTTGAAGCCATGATAAGTGGCCCAAGATGACATGGCATCAATTGCAAGTTGAAGCCACCGTTGAAGGAGAGGCGAATCATCATCCCGACAGGAAAGGGTAAGATCGTCGATATAGAGAGCGAAGAAAACGCCAGAAGGGAGGAAATAAGACCATTGAGTGCAACTAGAAAAAGAGTAGTACTCAGAACACTACCTTGGGGTACACCCTTATATTGCCTAAAAGGGGCAGAGAGAGTGGCACTAAGCCTAACTCGAAAGAAACGAGAGATAAAGCTTTGGAGGAAGAGAGGGAGATTACCACGAAGGCAAGATGAATGAAGTTGTGACAGAATATGATATCTCCAGGTGGTGTCGTAAGCCTTTTCCAGGTCAAAGAAGACGGCAACAACAGAGGTCTTCACAGCAAAAGCAGTACAAATATAGACCTCCAAGTTTGCCAGGACATCTGTTGTGCTGCGGCACTTGCGAAAACCAAATTAAGAAGGGGAGAGGTGGTGAGTGTTCTAAAAACCACATCAGACAAACGTTAACCATACGTTCAAAAGAGTTTGCAGACAACTCATGAGGGCAATAGGGTGGAAGTCCTTAGGGAATGTCCCGAGAGACCCTGGAAACATAAAAGGAAGGACAGGTAGGACAACGGCATCAAGCCAGTCGTCAGGTACTGAAGACGACTCTCAGACCCGATTATACAGACTCCGTAAATACCGAGACATGCACAGATGGAGATGGTGAAGCATCTCATAATGAATGCCATCGGAACCCACTGCCATAGAACCACAGAGGGACCGGGCAGACTTAAGTTCAGAGAGAAGGGATCATTATAGGGAAGGCTGAGATGAGTGCAGAAATCTAAAGGACGAGATTCAAGAACAGGCTTACGAAGAAGGAAAGATTAAGGAAGATGAGAACCAGAGCTAACAGACGAAAAGTGGGAACCCAGTTCGGTCGCAACGTGCAACGGGTCCACCACAAGAGTATCACGGAGGTGGAGGACCGGCGAGACATCAGAAGCAAACTTACCCACTATCTTGCGGATACCCCTCCAGATCTGCGTCAGAGTATTTTCGGACGTAATGGTGGAAACATAAGACCTCCAACACTCACGTTTACCTGTACAGATGGTCCTACGGACCACTGAACTCGCCTTCCGAAACAAAAGACAAAAATCAGCCATCTGCCGGCGGCGGTGTCTCTTCCAGGCTGCACGCTTATAGCAGACAGCCCAAGCACAGTCCACATTCCACCAGGGAACGCACTTCCATGTTTCCTGAGAGGTAGAGCGAGGAAAAGAGTGAAGGGCAGCATTGAAGACGGTGTCATGAAAAAGGAGGAGGGCGCGAGGGAGAAGCAAAATGGAGAGGTCGGAGAGAGTAGCACAGAGGGTAAATTGATGCCAGTCAGCCTCGGCAAACCGCCACCTAGGGAAGGAGAGGGGAGGGTGAAAAGAAAAAAGGTAACAAGGATGGGGAAATGGTCACTGCCATGGAAGTCATCAAGAACCTGCCATGTGAAATTCAAGTACAGAGACAACAAGCAAAGAAAAAATCAAGACAGGAAAGGGTGCAGTCCAAGAGTCCAAATGAGTGGGCTCATCAGAATTCCTTAGAGACAGGGAAGAAGAGAGGATGAGCGGTTCAAGAAGGCGACCCCGGGTGCTTGTCAGAACATTACCCCAGAGGGTATGTCGACAACTGAAATCACCCAGCAGGAGCACAGACTCTGGCAAGAAGTCCACTAGGTGTTTAAGATCGGGAAGAGAAAGGGGCACATTTGGGGGGAGATAAATGGAACAAACTGTGTACCATTTACGCACAAAGACACGGGCAACAGAACATTGGAGAGGTGATGGAAAAAGTAAGGGGATGAAGGGAACATCAGAACGAATCAGAAGCAGAAAAGTTATTGGCCCCAGCAAAATCTGAAGGGGGGGGGGGTCAGGGGGAGAGAAAGGAATAATCACGGAAGCGACCAGGATGAGCACCAAGCATCGGCTCCTGGAGACGGACACAAAGGAGCGAAAACTGTGAAATCAAAAGTTGGAATTCATGGAAATTGGCGTAATATCCACGAATATTCCATTGAAGAATAGACATCGACAAAAAGAGAAAGGACAGGAACAGAGAACAATGAAGAAACAAAGGTTAAAAAGGAACACAGCATGTCAAAGAAGGACAGGAACAGGATCAGGGTCAGCGAAGTCAGGGATAGGGGGCATGGGTAAACTAAGTAAGGATGGAGGGAAGGGAGTGGGAGGACAGACCAGAGGCAGATGAGCAGGGACCAGAGGAGGAGGCAACCGAGAGGGACTTTCAAGGACAGCAGGAGGGGCAGAAACCAGGAAGTACACCTCAGCAAGGGCAGGAACCGAGAGGGTAGCGGGGGCCAAAGAAACCTCCAAAGCAGGAACAGGGGGGTTCGACCACCGAAATGGGAGGGGTGGAGCGATAGAGTCAGAGGTAGGGGGGGAGGCGAGGATGAAAGTGAAGCTTTCTTACCAGTCGGGGAGGAGGAAGAAGATAAGCCAGGCTTTTGCTTCTGACTCAGAGAGGCAGGTGTTCCAGCAGCAACGTACTGGGCAACAGACTCAAACGTCTAAACAGAAGAAGAACGAAAGCGAACAACACAATGATCGCTAGGAGAAGGATGGATATCAGCTCGCACAGACAGGCGGCGTGGAGAGCTAAGAGACAGAGGAGAAGGATGGGAAGGAGGATCAAAGGGAGATGAGAAAGAAGACACAGGAGACATGGCAAACTGGGTAGAAAGAAGGGGAACCCCAGACAGAGAACAAGGAGGGGGGACCCTTCGGGTCAAAATGTAAAGGAACAGGGGAGCAGGCGGTGGGCGTATCTGGGTCTAAGGCCTGGAAACTGTTGAGACTGAGGAAGGTGGGAAGGACGAGAGGAGGAAGCGCAACACGTGAGCATAAGAAACCCCAGCGAAAGGGGGAGGAGGGGGATGGTGAACTTGGTGCCTCGCCTCAGGAAATGACAAACGTTCCCAGTGCTTCATGTTGAGGACGGCTGCCTCAAGTTTGTAATGGATACACGCGCGAGAGAAGGTAGGGTGGGCATCACCGCAATTGAGGCCGCGAGCCTGGGGAGAAGTGCACTCCGACTTAAAGTGACCTTCGTTCCCACACATAGGGCAGAGAGAGAGAGAGAATACTGGAGCATTTGAGGGCACCATGTCCGAACTTCCTGCACTTATTACAAAGCCGAGAAGAGGGTATGTACTCCTGAATGGAGCATCTGGCACCAGCAAGAATAACAGAGGGCGGAAGTGTCCAACCATCAAAGGTAATTTTCACAAGCCGAAGGGACAGATGGCGACAGACACGAGGGGGTCATGAACGTGTAAACCTGGAGAACAGAATGGCCTTGGGCCTCGAGGACATGTTCAACCCTCAAACCGCTAGGGGCCCAAATGGAATTCACACCCACAGGCGCAACAAAAAAAAATTCCAAAAAATTCTCTCGTCTTATATAAGTGTTCATTTTTGTTCCCTGATCACAGAAAAAATAACAAAAAAATCGTAGGTGGCATATTTTAGCCCCAATAGGGTAGGGAAGTGTGGCAAAAAAGGGGCATTGGCAGAGCCTTCGCCAGATGAGGTCTACTCCGCCCGAGCTGTCAGACGGCAGTTGCCACAAATATATTATTACCTAATTATTTCAATGTCTCTGATTGATTTTTTCTTAGTTTTTTGCAGTAATATTATTCCACACAGTAAATTGTGGCATATTTATATTATAAAATGTGTGAACCATCGCTGTACTCAAAATTATGGTGTGCATATTAGTGATTCAATTATTATGTTCATAAAACAATAAACAAATAGTTTTGCTGTTGTTACACTATATACACAGGTTATATATAAGTATTTGCATGTTTTGTACACCATAACGAACTACTAAGTTGGTCTTGTGAGTCAAAAAGCAACGAGGAGTGACCGCCAAACACCAGCGAGCCACTCACTGCCACTCCCTCCCTCAACACCACCTCACTCACCCTCATTCACCTCCTACAATACTCTTTCTGTATTTATTCACTATACTCAGACGTTATATATACTTATTTACATGTTTTGTTCACCATAACTGTACATCTAAGCTTATATGGTGAGTAAAGGCCACAAAGACGTAGCTACTCACACAGTCAGCTGATCGGCAGCCGCCCTCAAGGCCAGACGCACTAATATTTGTCCTTCAACAATACTGTTTGTGGTGTTATTACGCTATATACACATATTATATATAAGTATCTACCTGTTTTATTCACCATACCTGAACAAATAAGCTGGTATGGTGCCCGAAGACTATTGTGGTCACCAGTAAACAACATGATAAGTCGTGCAGACGACGCCACTGCCCTCACCAAAATGGCGGCTCCCAACCTACTCCTCTTGCTGTTTATACCCTATATACACACGTTATATATAAGTATCTACATTTGTGTTCACCATATCGAACCACTAAGCTGGTATGGTGAGTGCAGTCAATAAATGGTGGCCACACACAGTCAGAAGACGACGCCACAACCCTCCCTCGCACAGCCTTACGCCTCCTTCCATGGAGCACAGCGCTAAATATCACCACAATCCTGCTATTATCAGAATCCTGGTCAGTTTTATCACAGTCAGGGGGCTTCAGTAATACTATCACTGCTAAATAATAGCAGTATCATATATATTATGGTATTTGTAGGCGATGCTGTGGTCACAAGCTGAACAGCAGTGCTGTGAGCTCGTGCTGCATGCGCCAGCCTTGGTGGCTTGCTCAATACTGATGCTGTAACACCCAAGAATGTTGGCCTGGATTTTTTTTCTAGGTGGCATCTGGCAACTATCGGTCGTGGCTGTACTATAGCTGCCCCTATCCCAGGCGGGGAGTTTAAATTATAGCGCTAGACACGAAATCATATATAAATGATGTGCGCGGTTTTGGTTTTGTCACTGATATCATTTATATATGATATGCGCGGTTTGAGGGTTAATATCCTCGTGGCAGTCCTTGAGGTTCCTAATACCGGTTGCAACATGGTGTGGGAGGAGAACAGTGCCAACACTGGCACTTAACTGAGCATTCTTGGAGACCCGAACAGGGGGGTCACCTCAATGCAGGACAAAGTCGCCAAGTGGACAGCTGCATCCTGAGAAGAAGCAGCAACAACATGCGTACCGAGATGGGTGGGGTTAAAAGTAACAGAGGCATCTACTGAACCAACAAGGTGCCTATGGAGGGAGAAATTGTCAGCAGTAGAATCTAAATGATGGAGGTCAAAGTACTTCAAGGGAGTAAGTCAAAGTATCAAGGGACCTAGAATGTGGAATGACCTTCCCAACCATGTTAAAGACTTTACCTCTCTCAACCAGTTTAAGATAAAAACGAAGCTATACCTAATAAATTCCCTGTAACCTACCTTACCCCTCTATTGTCAACCAATGTGTTTTTTTTTTTAAATGACGCTGTTTGTCGACCGAATTGTATTTGTGCTGCTTTTTCAGCCATGTTCCCCCCTTTTTATCTCTTCTTTTTTTTTATTTGTTCTCAACTCATTTTATTCTTTATGCTCAATTAGTATTAAGCTTTAGTCATTTAAGTTTTTCATGCCCGAAACGCTTTGCGTAATAGTGGCTTTAGGCATTGTATGTATTAGCCCTATCTATAAATCCATCACTCTTTGTAAAATCTCTTGTATGTATCTTACCTAAATAAACATTTGATTTGATTTGATTTTGACTTAGTCCACGTAGCAAGATCAAACAAGGCATGGTACGAATTGGTATGGGAAGGAAGCATGCGAGAGCGGCCATGGCGGGGACGGTGGTGAGAACCCCCAAGAGAGAGAGAGAGAGGGGGGTCATAAGGTGCAGTAGTCACAATGAGAGATGGAGTCGTACTAGGGGACGAGGTAATCACCACAGGGGGCTTGGGGCTCGACCCAAGAAGTTAAAAATAAGTGTCAGATATCAGCATGTAAATGAACAGGTAATTATTTCATCAACAAACAAGCCCTCATACCCACCATGGCGCCACAATTAGAGGATAAGACACCCGATAAGACGTGCCCCCCCCCCCCCCACAGGGGTGCATCGTGGATATATGCCCTGCAATCACCACTTTAAGAACCAACAGTCCATCAAGATTGGGCTCAGCAACAAAGAAAAAGAGTGACAATGAAAGTGTCCCTTTGCTCAACAATTTCGAGTACCACAGTTTTACGGGCGAGAGACTGTGCCTCACCTAACACCCAGTGTCAAAACAGAAGATGACATCTAAAAGAATGATCAAGAATAGCAAAAAGTCGCCAGGAAATAGCAATTAAAAAGGAGAATTGGGAAGGAAAAATTAAACTTAGTAGGAAAAAGCATTCAGCACAATTAGTGAAGAAGGCATCAGGAGCATAAGGCTTCAAAAGGACAGAGGACACTGTCCCATGGAGCATCACACTCTAGCATCTGCCAACCAAGCCCCCTCACAATGGCAACGAGCTGGAAAGGGAGGAAGAGATGAAAAAGACAAGAGGGTGAAGAATACTGCCCGGTGAGACACCAGTGTTTATGGGTAGAGTGGGAAAATTTGAATCATTCACAGAGACATACTGGAGCCTGTCCCTGCATGAGGTAAGATTGTAGGTATTGGAGGGAGTGACCTCTTACTCTGTAATGTTGCAATTTAAGAAAGTTAATGTGTTTACAGTGTCAAAACGTCTTATGTAGGTCAACAAATAAATGAATAAGTTTTCCAAGGGCTGCATAAATTAAATTAATCATACTAACTGGGCATGATTGGTCCTTTTTTGGGCCTGAAGCCATTATGGGAAGAACTAAGTATAAATAGGAGTAAGGCTGCGTGTAAATTAACTTTAAAATAATTTAGACAAAATCGGCAGAATTGATATTGGTCTATAATTGTTGACTTCAGTGAGATTGCTGCTTTTATGGACTAAGGTTACTTTTGCTTTTTTTCTCAAAATATCAGGAAAGGTTTAGAGTTCAAATAATTTGTTGTAGAGCAATGCAATGGCTGGAGCTAAAAATCTAGAGGCTTTTTTTTGTAAATTAGGGGTGGTATCTCAACATACAGTATCTATGCATGAGGTTCATTCATCCACTGCAAACTACCTCAAACCCATCATCACCCAACAAAAATGTGCTATCATAACAATAAAACTGTCTTCAAACAACACCCAACCTCTCTGTTTAAAATCCCTGAACATGCTACATATACACTCGCTCTACACATTCTCTTGTGCTATTTACAAGTACAAAACCTTGTTCCTAAATGCTAACCCTGATCTGAAACTCTCCATTGATAGACGTAATAGAACCCACAAGCACCACAACATAAATATCTCTTTGATATAATTTTTTTATATAAATTGACAGTCAGGATAATATAATTGCCAATCAGACTAATATAACTTTGAATCAGGCTTTTTCACCCACAGGGTTATTGATCAATGGAACTGCCGACCCACAAAACCCATAACTGCCAAAACTGTGCTGAATTTCAAAATACACCTGGAAAAAATCATGAAGGCAAACTGGGAGGGGGAAGGGAACCTTTAACAAGCCGACGACTTGCTGTTCTCACTGAGGCCACTCGGGTTAGTGGCCCTCAGGTAAATCGGGTAAAATATTATTCCCAGACAATTACAGCATAACTGATAAAGTTAGGCTAGAGTAATAAATTTCTGGTAAATTTAGAGTGATAAATTTTTAGAGTAATATAAATTTAAATTTCATATTAACTTGACTGACAGCTATAAATGCCAATCAGCCTTCAATATGCTCTTCGGTGAAATATTTATAATCAAGAATAGAACTCATAAATAGGCCTAAACAAAAAATAAAAAATGGACATCAGTTTGCATATGAATCTCCTGAGAAGATTCCTCGATTAATATACATTTCCTTACCAATCAAATAGTGTCACCTTAAGTACGTCTCAGATTGTCTTCTTCACCAACTCCAATGCTAAATAATATTACAACAAAAATGTCCATAACTTAGCTACAGAGTATATTACATTTTAAATAAATTTCCACAGGAAGCAAAAAAAGGAAGCACATTATTTATATAAATATGAAAAAAAACATTTAATGCTTTGTTTTACCTTTGCTAAATTAAAGAGATATTTCTATACAGTACTTATAAGCAATATTGAGTTTTCCTAGTGACAGCTTCTCCAGTTCTTGCTTGGTCATCTAACTTTCATAAAAGAACAATATAATAAAATATCTTCATATCTTTACTTTTCATTGTGAAGTGTATTTCTCAAGCAAAATATAATTACCTCTGAAGAACATCCAACTGACATTGTGATAGCACACTGTTAGATTAAAGGTAAGTTAATATACCATTATGTGCCTCATTATCCTTCAACATTCTCTTAATTATCTTTCACACTCAAAGTGTTTAGCCTATTATCTGCATGTATCATCTTATGCTTCTTCATATGTCCAAGCTGACTGAATCTCTTCCCACACTCTGGACACGCATGAGGTTTCTCACTTGAATGCACCAACATGTGCCTTATTATAGTTCCACGTTCTCTAAATTTTTTGCCACACTCGGCACATTGAAAAGGTCTCTGATCCGCATGCACCATCCTGTGAGTCTTCATATGTCCAAGCAGACTGAATCTCTTACCACACTCTGGACACTCGTGAGGCTTGTCCCTTGAATGCACTAACATGTGAGTCTTCACATGTCCACGCGTACGGAATCTCTTCCCACACTCTGGACATTCATGAGGTTTGTCACCTGAATGCACTAACATGTGGCGCTTCACATGTGAAGCACCGGTGAATACCTTCTGACACTGTGGACACTGGTGAGTCTTCATCTTCTTTATGACAGGTGCAGTTTGTGTGAAGGTTTTCTCCTCCGGATGTTGGGAGAAGCGTCAAGCCTTGAGTGTTGTTTCTTAGAGTTAGACTTGATGTGAGCACTTGGCGGTCAATGCTGGTGCTTCTTCTTTATGATAGGAGCAGTTTGTGTCAAGGTTTTCCCTTAATGCTCGTGCTGGACCTCACCGGCTGGGGCGCTGCTAAAATGGCGGCGGTTGTTTACCCTCTCATCACCTAAGCGTTCCAATGTTTTGGTCTGGTTCCACATATCATTTTTCCACCCTCTTATTTTTGTTTATAGCTAGTCATTTAAAATTAACACTTGTATTTATTCTCATGTTTTTGAATCAAAGAATGTACTTGGAATTGTTTCTTTAAACATAAGGCCACACGATTACACTTTTTGAAGGAAACAGCTCTCCCACAGGGATACAAGATACTCCTTACATTGACAACACTAATTTTTTTGCCATTTCGGACACCAGTTTTGGACGTTTCGCTTATGTGTACGTGTTCAATATTAAATCGACTATATAATGTTATTAATAATTAAATTATTATAAATTAAATAATTAAATTATTTATTATAAATAAATACTTAAAAAATGTATTATGTATGTTGTATTAAAAATTAAAAATACGGATGTACACTATTTCACTCGGATATATTTGCATAATACGAATTATAATCTGAAAATATATACATATAACAATGTATAACCATGAATGAAAAATCAAACAGGAAATTACTTAGCACTTACGTGATAATCAATTCAATTTCTTTCTTTATTATGCACCCCATACCCATCCCGTGTGCGGTGATGTAAAGGATTACAGAGGCATATAATCGGTTCGGGAACTGAACCCTCTAGTTCGTTTAGCTAAGCAAATAACAATGTTTGACGCTAGTTACAAAATTAACAATGTTGCATACACATGTACACACCCTCATATATACATGTACATATATATATACGTATACTCATATATACATACACATACATATCTAATCACCCACACAAATACACACATCAATAATCTTTGTGTCACAAGTGACACAAAGAGGTGTCACAAGTGACATTACAAGAGGCTCACAACAGTCACTATACAAGGCACTTTACATCTATAGTGAGTCACACAGTTACTAGTCTAATTGCCGCACACCCACCCAACTGGGCGGCAGCTTTACAGTCATGTGCAGCATTACCTACAGTAAGCAAATTTTGGATACTTCGCTAAAATTTCGGGCAGCACATCATTATGAATGAAGTACTTACACATTTCTTGGACACTATTAATGGTGTTATCTCTAAATTCCGCAATTTTTTCACATTCCATTATATAATGACGCAAAGTATGCGAATAGTTCTGTTCACAGAGTTTACATTTAGTCAAATCTACATCAGCAGATGTTACAAACTCCCAGAGGTACTTGTAGCCAAGCAGTGGTAACATCTAGAAGTCTGCTAACATTATTGGATGACCCATAGACGTGCGGTTCTTCCTGCATAATAGAATGATGATAGATGGAGTAACTGGTGTGAATTTCACTTTGCCTCAAGTCTCCGAAATTTAGTTGATGTTCCTGGGATATTGCTGCCCTCAGGCTGCTCAAAGGCAGTCCAAGTTGATAATCAATTCCCTCTTTACGAGCAAAAGTCTTGGCTAGCTCATCGGTTCTATCATGCATTCGGAGACCAATAATCAACACGTCATAATATACTTTGGCTGATATGTTCATCAACATGGAAATGCTTAAGTTTTTTCCTTTCATAATTTTCCTTCGTGGTTATACATTGTCTTCAACTCTACATTGTCATACTATTCATTACGTGTTAATTTTTTCATGAAGCCTGTGAGGTGCGGATAAAAGATAAACTTATAGCCAGTTTTTTTTATTTACTCTTTGTAATTCTTCATACAGAATATCGTAGCATTATATAGAATAGGGTAGCAGCACAATGCTGCGTATACCTAAGCTTATCAATGAAAAAAAGGGATTTATATACACACACACACAAATATATATATATATATATATATATATATATATATATATATATATATATATATAAATATATATATATATATATATATATATATATATAGACATATATATATATATATATATATATATATATATATATATATATATATATATATATATATATATATATATATGTCGTACCTAGTAGCCAGAACACACTTCTCAGCCTACTATGCAAGGCCCGATTTGCCTAATAAGCCAAGTTTTCATGAATTGTTTTTCGACTACCTAACCTACCTAACCTAACCTAACCTAACTTTTTCTGCTACCAAACCTAACCTAACCTATAAAGATAGGTTAGGTTAGGTAGGGTTGGTTAGGTTTGGTCATATATCTACGTTAATTTTAACTCCATTAAAAAAAATGATCTCATATATAATGAAATGGGTAGCTTTATCATTTCATAAGAAAAAAAATAGAGAAAATATATTAATTCAGGAAAACTTGGCTTATTAGGCAAATCGGGCCTTGCATAGAAGGCTGAGAAGTGCGTTCTGGCTACTAGGTACGACATATATATATATATATATGTATATATATATATATATATATATATATATATATATATATATATATATATATATATATATATATATATATATATATATATATATATATATATATATATATGTCGTACCTAGTAGCCAGAACTCACTTCTCAGCCTACTATTCAAGGCCCGATTTGCCTAATAAGCCAAGTTTTCCTGAATTAATATATTTACTATAATTTTTTTCTTATGAAATGATAAAGCAACCCTTTTCTCTATGTATGAGGTCAATTTTTTTTTATTGGAGTTAAAATTAACGTAGATATATGACCGAACCTAACCAACCCTACCTAACCTAACCTAACCTATATTTATAGGTAAGGTTAGGTTAGGTAGCCAAAAAAGCTAGGTTAGGTTAGGTTAGGTAGGTTAGGTAGACGAAAAAACATTAATTCATGAAAACTTGGCTTATTAGGCAAATTGGGCCTTGAATAGTAGGCTGAGAAGTGCGTTCTGGCTATTAGGTACGACATATATATATATATATATATATATATATATATATATATATATATATATATATATATATATATATATATATATATAACTGAAAACTCACACCCCAGAAGTGACTCGAACCCATACTCCCAGAAGCAACGCAACTGGTATGTACAAGACGCCTTAATCCACTTGACCATCACGACCGGACAAAATGAGGTGATAGCCGAGGCTATTTGAACCACCCCACCGCCGGCACTCGGATAGTAATCTTGGGCATAGCATTTTACCAAATCACCTCATTCTTAGGGGCACACGTGAGGAACACAAATGCGAACAAGCCAGAATGGTCCCCTGGACAATATGCAACTGAAAACTCACACCCCAGAAGTGACTCGAACCCATACTCCCAGAAGCAACGCAACTGGTATGTACAAGACGCCTTAATCCACTTGACCATCACGACCGGACAAAATGAGGTGATAGCCGAGGCTATTTGAACCACCCCACCGCCGGCACTCGGATAGTAATCTTGGGCATAGCATTTTACCAAATCACCTCATTCTTAGGGGCACACGTGAGGAACACAAATGCGAACAAGCCAGAATGGTCCCCTGGACAATATGCAACTGAAAACTCACACCCCAGAAGTGACTCGAACCCATACTCCCAGAAGCAACGCAACTGGTATGTACAAGACGCCTTAATCCACTTGACCATCACGACCGGACAAAATGAGGTGATAGCCGAGGCTATTTGAACCACCCCACCGCCGGCACTCGGATAGTAATCTTGGGCATAGCATTTTACCAAATCACCTCATTGATTTGGTAAAATGGTAAAATGCTATGCCCAAGATTACTATCCGAGTGCCGGCGGTGGGGTGGTTCAAATAGCCTCGGCTATCACCTCATTTTGTCCGGTCGTGATGGTCAAGTGGATTAAGGCGTCTTGTACATACCAGTTGCGTTGCTTCTGGGAGTATGGGTTCGAGTCACTTCTGGGGTGTGAGTTTTCAGTTGCATATTGTCCAGGGGACCATTCTGGCTTGTTCATATATATATATATATATATATATATATATATATATATATATATATATATATATATACCAAAATAGGGGTGGTAGGAGAAGAAAATATCAAAATGTTCAGTGAGGATCCACAAGCTAGGTCTTCTCTGAGTACTCTTTATTTTCTTCTCCGAGGCTATGGGTTCCTACACTTGCACCAGAGGTGGTACCCCTTCTATATATAATATATATATATATATATATATATATATATATATATATATATATATATATATATATATATATATATATATATATATATATATATATATATATATATATATATATATATAATAATAAAAATATTTATTTAGGTAAAGGTACATACATAAAGAGATTTTACAAAGTTTGTTGGCTTTATAGATAGAGCTAGTACATACGATGCCTAAAGCCACTATTATGCAAAGCGTTTCGGGCAGGAAAAAACACTAATGACTAAAGCTTAAAACTAATGGGTAAAAAGAAAAAAATGCGTTGAGTACAAATAAAAATAGAGGTAAAAGAGGGGGGAACATTGTTGAAAAAGCAGCACAAATACAATTACAAATTATTACAGAAAATTACATTCAAACAGCGTTGATATGAAAAACAAAAAAAACAAAAAACATACATGGGTTGACAACAGAGGGGTAAGGTAGGTTACAGGGAATTTATTAGGTATAGCTTCGTTTTTAACTTAAACTGGTTGAGAGAGGTACAGTCTTTAACATGGTTGGGAAGGTCATTCCACATTCTGGGCCCCTTGATTTGTAGAGCATTTCTGGTTTGATTAAGTCGTACTCTAGGAATATCAAAACTGTATTTATTTCTGGTGTGGTGCTCATGGGTTCTGTTACAACCTTCTATGAAGCTTTTGAGATCAGGATTGGCATTATAGTTTAGCGTTTTATATATGTATAATACACATGAGAGAATGTGCAGTGACTTAATGTCTAACATATTCAGAGATTTGAGTAGGGGTACCGAGTGATGTCTGGGACCAGAATTGGATATTGTCCTAATAGCATATATATATATATGTATATATATATATATATATATATATATATATATATATATATATATATATATATATATATATATGTCGTACCTAATAGCCAGAACACACTTCTCAGCCTACTATTCAAGACCCGATTTGCCTAATAAGCCAAGTTTTCATGAATTAATGTTTTTTCGTCTACCTAACCTACCTAACCTAACCTAACCTAGCTTTTTTTGGCTACGTAACCTAACCTTACCTATAAATATAGGTTAGGTTAGGTTAGGTAGGGTTGGTTAGGTTCGGTCATATATCTACGTTAATTTTAACTCAAATAAAAAAAAATTGACCTCATACATAGAGAAAAGGGTTGCTTTATCATTTCATAAGAAAAAAATTATAGTAAATATATTAATTCAGGAAAACTTGGCTTATTAGGCAAATCGGGCCTTGAATAGTAGGCTGAGAAGTGAGTTCTGGCTACTAGGTACGACATATATATATATATATATATATATATACATATACAAAGCCAGTATACAATTCAATTTCTTTATTATGCACCCCATACCCATCCCGTGGGCGGTGGTGTAAAGAATTACAGAGGCACATAATTGGTTCAGGAACTGAACTCTCTAGTTCGTTTAGCTAAGCAAATAACAATTTTGACGCTAGTTGCGAAATTATTAATGTTGTATACACATGTACACACTCTCATACATACATGGAAATTCCGGGCTGTGACGGGTTCAGAGACTACATAACAGGAACTATAATAACAATGGGTGGACCTAAGATAATAGTGGCAGTCATTTACAACCCTCCCCTAAATGACAGTAGACCTAGACAGGAGTTTGATAGGAACAACATGGCAACCATTAATATAATAGAGAGAACAGCTTCAGTTGCCTGCAGGAATGGCTCAAGACTCTTAATCATGGGCAATTTCAACCATGGAAAGATAGACTGGGAGAATGGGGACCCACATGGTGGTGCAGATACGTGTTAGTTTAGTTCTTTTATTATGCACCCCATACCCATCTTGTGTGTGGGAACCGACCTGTGAGATTTATATTTATTTAATTTATATGAATTTATATACTTCGATAGCAATTTGTATAATGATAAGTGGACTGTATTTCTGCAATAATCTCATAATCTCACAAATCGATCCTCTACACATTAGGGGGGGGTTTATATTAATTGAATATATATGCAGCCAATCAAACTACAGTAATAGACTACATACATTGAAGAGGTTCCTTATCTTATAGTACAGCAGGTTAGTCCACCAGGTATAACTAGGGTGTAGACACCAAATTATCCTCTTTGAGGTAGCTTCCATCACCCAGTAACTGATGCACAAAGCCTTGCTTCCTCGTCTTGACCTGTCAAAAGGGCGCTAACTGTGAAGCCAGAAACCTAGTATATGACAGGTATTTCAGAGAAAACTGTACATGGAACAATGAAGACCTGGCTTAATTACCTTTAGTTTGAGGCTATATCGTGCTCTAACCGGCTAACCCTACCCAATGACATTAATGGCCACTAATGATAGATAATGGGTTTCGGAAAGAACACTTAACTTGATTTGATGACAGCGTGTTGAAAATGGTACACCTTTGGTTTCCATAACACTACGTCCAAGTAAATTTAACAGGAGCCGAATTTGCTCCCTGTGAGCCTCTGGTCTAGTATCAACAATGGCTGCCCTCCTTCCTCCGCTGCGCCTGGCTTACATTGTCCAGATTTCAGAAAGTGATAGAAGGGTTACATTTACTCTACTTTAATATTGATAATTAAGTTAATTTATATGAGATGTTTTATGATGGTAAAGTCCAAAGACTAATGTATTTAAGAATAATTCCCAGCAGAATAGCTGGTGAATTTATAATGGTATGTGGTGATGATATCCCGTTTTCTTTAGACGGTAATTCCACTACAAGTTACGTTTTCTATGGGTAACTTGTTGGTAATACAGCAGCAATTGTTATCTGTCTGTATGATATATTAAATGGTGTCGGATTTTCCGACATAATTCCCCAGGGGCTGCTCACGGGTCGAAGTCCTAATTAGAACAGACGAACACTGATACTCCTCCTTCGAATTATTAGATTAATTTGATGTTAGTAGTTAGTAATCACACATTTGTGTGTCTGTTCGTACAGGACGGATGTCCCATACTAGAGTTGCAGGGGTTAGAAGTCTAATGCGATTTCATTTCCCTGTCAACTCTTGAAAGGCTAATATTCAAGCCTTATTACATATTATTTAACCCAGAAGACTGGATGTGATCAAGTACTACAGTCAAGTATGATTCAGGGACTGCAGTGAGATCAGTGACATTAGATATAACTTGAAGTTTGTTCAGGTAACTGGTCACTGATATATAAACACTGAGGCCCATGGAATACATCTTGATTAAATAATAAATGTATCAAATCAGTCATCAGATTTATTGGGGTTTAATTTAGTTAATTGATTCAGAAGATTGAATAGCTCATCATTAAAGTAAAGTATGGTTCTGAGACTGCTGTGGGTTCAGTGACATTGGTCGCAGTGACTTGTAGCTGTTTTAGGCTACTGTTCACTGATTTGCCACTGAGGCCTCATGAACTCATCTTCAGCTTTAAATGATGATACTAACATCAACCTCTGTTACTATAGTCAGCTGTAATCTCCTTAGTATAATGCTACTGGAGAAATATAATCAGCTGACAAATTTAGATTTCTATTGGTATTGTTTATCTGCAGGCATAGGTCTCCTCAGGCTTGATACTGGACCTGAGAGTAATTTACCTCCTGCAGAGTTTAACATGGTTATGCCCTGATATTTAGTAGGGCTACCGATGAATCGATGACAATCGTCTGTCCCTACAAGGAGACCGAAGTCGGTGAGGTGATCAGACTTAATATTATCTGCCAATTTTATTCCTCTATTTCTCAGGAATTTGGCTGTTGCTCTCAGACCTTGAACTTGTAGGTCTACTGGTATTTTGTCCACCACAATGGCTTGTACTCGACAGACGTACCTGCCTAAACGTACTGATGGTTGTACCACCTGGTAGACTTGAGGTCCTGCATCTGTTACAAACCCTGAGATGTTGAATGATGTCTGGGCTACAGGCCTTAATTGTAATTCATCTGCCAACTTTTTAGTGACAAATGTTCTCTGGGATCCTTGGTCAAACAACCCACGGGTATGGACCTTGGCCCTCTTATTCAGGATGGTAATTTGGGCAGTAGGCAAAGTCGTATTACCTTTAGACTTTGCCGATTGGACACTCTTCGTTTGTTGCACCTTGCAGTACTGTACTGTGGTGGGAATGCTATCTTCCACCTTGGGGTTTGGAGACGTTGTTTTGGTGTCTCTGCACAGTGCTGCATGGTGCTGACCTTTGTTACACCTATTACAGGTGTGTAATTGTGTATCACAGTCGTTGATGTTATGTTTCCTGAGGCACCTCGTGCAATGTTGCAAATCTTTGAGTCGCTCAACACGGGCATCACTATCAGGATAATTAGAGCAGTGGTACATTGAATGTTTCTCATTGCAGAACAAACATGTTCCATAGCTTCCAGTACCCTTTGGTGTCACGTTCTTGGGTGACACAGTAACTATAGGCTTGGAGGGTCCCACTGCATATACGCCCACACTGCCACTGTTCCACTTTGGTGTTGAATTATATTGTCTAGATTGATTTGGAGTACCTTTGGTACTCTGTGGTTTACTATTATTGGTTTCTGAGGGTTTACTTGGTGGTTTTAATTTGTCATGTGTTCGTAATTGATGAACTACTGACTTTAAACCTTCAGATATTTCATTCATGGATAAGATGCTTTTATTGTAATGAGAACTCATTTGTCTCAATATGTCCCTAGGTATTTTCTCCTGGACAATTATTTTCAAGACCCACTCAGCCCCGTTTGTATCTGCTGTCAGGCTGAGGGCATTGATCAATGATTCTACCTCCAGCTTGAAGACTTGGAGTGAATCAGCTGAAGCCTCCGGTGGGGGTAAATGCAACAGCTCATGAACTAAATGTGATGTTCTTACTTTTGGATCAGCATAATTATCCTTGAGGAGTTGTACTGCCAGATCATAGCCGTCATTAGTTAATCTCAGATGGGATACTACTGTTTTAGCCTCACCTGATAATTGGCCTTGCAAATAAGAGAATTTACTACTCTTTGGTAAAGATTGTTTTGAGTCTACAAGGTCAACGAATTTGTTCCAAAATTCGTCCCAATCTTCCTCATCTTTTCCTGAGAAAGTGGGTAAATTAATTGGAGGGAGTCGAGCTTCTGCTTGACTCGTATTAGATGCAACTGTTGTTGTTGTTGCTGTTGCCTTGTTCTGGGCAATTAATTTGACATAAGGCTGTAACGTGGCCTGAGTGTGATCTTCATAATTCGCAAGATCAACCATAATGTCGTCTATTTCTGTTTCTGATAAATTAGTGTTGGCAAGTTCAGCCACATATGTTGCTATTTGACATTTGATTTGCTCAAATTTACCTGCAGCTGCTTGATAATAGCTTTCCAGGTCAGCATAATCAACTTGAGATTGTTGTGACAAATCTTCACATTTCTTGATCTGTCTTGTTAAGTGGCCTTTAAGACCTGCAAGGGTTCTTTTCATTCTCCCTGCATTATCAATACTGGCTAGTTGGTGAAGCCTTGTGGGACTTGTACTTGGGCTGCTCATAATACTGAACAAGCTCTAATGGTAGCCTAGGGTAAAATGCACTCACTAGGCAATAATCCTACCTCTACTAGAGGTTAGCACTTAAAATTAATACACATTATATATATACAATCATACACACTAATGATTTGAGTGATAAACCAGTGTCACTGGAAGTACCTTTAGGTTAGCTCTTCTATATCACCCTAGGATGGAAGAGACAATAATTAATCACTCAAAGGTGTAATGATCATAAGTAAATTATTATATATACAACTCAACTCGAGTTGATAAAATTTACACCCAAAATAGGGTCAGCACCATTCATTAATGGTGTTAGGTTGATCAATATAGTACAACTGACTATGGTAATAATGGGACTAGGATGAACGATAATAGTTCAACTAGTCATATCCTACCCTGTTGTGGGTTGGCAATTAGTAAATATTATACTGTGATCACTAGTGCAATATATATTAAATGATTCTCTATTTTGGAGAAATAATATACACAATTATTGATAATAGCCTCTTAATTAGCCTCTATGAAACTTCTAATATTATCTAGAAGTATTAAATATTATTAGTGACCTCACGAAATAAAGTCCACAAAATTCGTAGATAATCTCTCGCGAAATTTAACACCACGAAATCCGTGAACAATCTCGCGACACAGTCACTAATTTGGCTGGCTTTCATATTAGCGCTGTCATTTCACAGAATAACACGCCACCAAATATCTGTGGGTGTCCCTGAAACCGCTGATGAGGCAGATCTGAACTGAGCGGGGCTCGTGAACTTATTTATTTATTTATTTATTTATTTATTTATGCATATACAAGAATGTACAAAGGAATGTGAGGATACAAATATGGTAATTACAGTCTTGTAAAGCCACTAGCACGTGCAGCGTTTCGGGCAGGTCCTTAATCTAAGAAAATTTTAAGGAGGTAAATACTTGCAAAATTTATAGACAAAAAAATGATAACAGATTACATGGAATGAAAAAAAAAGAAGATGAGAGAAAATTATAGGTACAGTATATTAAAGCACATAGGTAGCTATGATTGATTGCAATGACAGCTTAAAATGGTAGTTGACAACAAATTGGTAGGCACAATACAGCAGAAACAATATAAGATTGATTGCAATGACAGCTTGAATGGTAGTTGACAAAAATTGGTAGTCACAATACAGCATGTGGCTAGCACATAAAAGAAGACAGCAATGAACACAATGATAAGGTTGTTTGATATTACATAAAAATTAGGAGATTGGGTAACACTAGGTACAGAGCAAATTTAAAGCTCAGTGTAGGAAACTAAATAGATGAAGTTAGGTACTTTTTGGTTTTGCTTTTAAATAAGGCAAAAGTTTTACAGTTTTTCAATTCACTAGGGAGTGAGTTCCATAGACTAGGTCCCTTAATTTGCATAGAGTGTTTACACAGATTAAGTTTGACCCTGGGGATATCAAAGAGATATTTATTTCTGGTGTGGTGATAATGGGTCCTATTACATCTGTCCAGGGAGAGTTTCAGAGCATGGTTTGCATTTAAGAACAGGGTTTTGTAAATGTAGTTGACACAAGAGAATGTGTGGAGGGAGTTAATATTTAGCAAGTTTAGGGATTTAAACAAGGGAGCTGAGTGTTGTCTGAAAGCAGAGTTAGTTATTATTCTGATAGCAGATTTTTGCTGTGTGATGATGGGCTTAAAGTGGTTTGCAGTGGTAGACCCCCATGCACAGATACCATAATTAAGATAGGGGTAGATTAGTGCATAATATAGTGAGAGGAGAGCAGAGTTAGGAACATAATATCTAATTTTGGAGAGTATACCAACTGTCTTAGAGACTTTCTTAGTTATGTGTTGAATGTGGGTGCTGAAGTTGAGTCTCTTGTCTAGGAATAGGCCAAGAAACTTGCCATCATTTTTATTACTGATGTTAATGTTGTCTATCTGTAGCTGAATTGCATTTGATGATTTGCTTCCAAATAAGATGTAGTAAGTCTTTTCGATGTTTAATGTTAGTTTGTTCGTTGACATCCATAAGTGGACTTTTTTTAATTCATTATTCACAACATTATTTAGTGTATGTGGGTTGAGGTTTGAGTAGATAAGGGTAGTATCGTCAGCAAACAATATAGGTTTGAGAATATTAGAGACATTAGGCAGATCGTTTATATATATAAGAAGTAGAAGAGGTCCTAAGATGCTGCCCTGTGGCACTCCAACGGTAATTGGTAGAGTGGAAGAAGTTGTATCATTGATGGTTACATATTGGTGTCTGTCACTAAGATAGGATCGGATGTAGTCAAGGGCAAGGCCTCGGATTCCATAATGCTGGAGTTTAAGTAAGAGGTAGTTGTGATTAACAGTATCAAAAGCTTTTCTTAGGTCAATGAAGAGTCCAATCGGAAACTCATTTTTGTCAAGGGCTGAGTAGATAATGTCAAGGAGACTAATGATTGCATCATTGGTGCTCTTTTGGGACCGGAAGCCAAACTGGCAGGGGCTGAGTAAGTCGAATTTTACGAGGTAGGAATAGAGCTGTTTGTAAATAATTTTTTCAAATATTTTTGATAGAATGGGTAGATTTGATATTGGTCTATAATTGTTTATGTCCGCCGGATTGCCTCCTTTATGGACTCGCGGTACTCTTGCTTTTTTGAGGAGGCAAGAGAACTTGAGGAGAACTCGTTCGAGGCAACGCCGCCGTCTTGACTGGCTTTGTTTAAATCACACTGCACTAGTTATTTAATGAATCCACTGGTTAACTGGTTCATCCGGTACTAAGATGACCAAATGTGGGATCAAAGGACCGAATATTCCGGTTCCGAAGGTCCAAATGATGTGGGAACCGACCTGTGAGATTTATATTTATTTAATTTATATGAATTTATATTTACGTTAATTTATATACTTCGATAGCAATTTGTATAATGATAAGTGGACTGTATTTCTGCAATAATCTCATAATCTCACAAATCGATCCTCTACACATTAGGGGGGGGTTTATATTAATTGAATATATATGCAGCCAATCAAACTACAGTAATAGACTACATACATTGAAGAGGTTCCTTATCTTATAGTACAGCAGGTTAGTCCACCAGGTATAACTAGGGTGTAGACACCAAATTATCCTCTTTGAGGTAGCTTCCATCACCCAGTAACTGATGCACAAAGCCTTGCTTCCTTGTCTTGACCTGTCAAAAGGGCGCTAACTGTGAAGCCAGAAACCTAGTATATGACAGGTATTTCAGAGAAAACTGTACATGGAACAATGAAGACCTGGCTTAATTACCTTTAGTTTGAGGCTATATCGTGCTCTAACCGGCTAACCCTACCCAATGACATTAATGGCCACTAATGATAGATAATGGGTTTCGGAAAGAACACTTAACTTGATTTGATGACAGCGTGTTGAAAATGGTACACCTTTGGTTTCCATAACACTACGTCCAAGTAAATTTAACAGGAGCCGAATTTGCTCCCTGTGAGCCTCTGGTCTAGTATCAACAATGGCTGCCCTCCTTCCTCCTCTGCGCCTGGCTTACATTGTCCAGATTTCAGAAAGTGATAGAAGGGTCACATTTACTCTACTTTAATATTGATAATTAAGTTAATTTATATGAGATGTTTTATGATGGTAAAGTCCAAAGACTAATGTATTTAAGAATAATTCCCAGCAGAATTGCTGGTGAATTAGAATAGTATGTGGTGATGATATCCCGTTTTCTTTAGACGGTAATTCCACTACAAGTTACGTTTTCTATAGGTTACTTGTTGGTAATACAGCAGCAATTATTATCTGTCTGTATGATATATTAAATGGTGTCGGATTTTCCGACATTGTGGGTGGTAGTGGAAAGGGTTACAGAGGCACATAATGGGCTCAGGGACTGAACCCCACAATTCATTTAGCTAAGCAAGTTATAATCTTGATGAGCTAGTTACAAAATTCAATATAAGTCATCACATCAACAATGGGTTCGAGATCGACCTCAAGTACAGGTTCTAAATTAAGCAACTGACATATGTGGAGAGCTAGTGTCAAAATTTATATGTTTGTCCTGCACACCGCCCCCCATCCAGTGGGCAGCGGTGGATAGGTTACAATCACTTAGTTACTGCCTACAGTTAGCAAACTGGGGATATTTGGCTAAAATTTCTGGTAGCAGATCATTTTGAATGAAATATTGACACATCGCTGGAACATTGGTTATAGAATTGTCTCTAAATTCACGTATCTTTTCGCACTCCATCACATAGTGACGGAGGGTGTGCGAATAATTTTGTTGATACAGTTTACATTTGGTCAGGTCTACATCAGCAGATAATGAGAATTCCCAGAGATACTTGTAACCGAGTCTAAGCCGAGCAGTAGTAACATCTAGAAGTCTGCTGATTTTATTGGATGATCCATAGATGTGTGGCTCCTCTTGCATGATAGTATGATGATAGATGGAATTACTGGTGTCAATTTCACTTTGCCTCAGATCTACAAGATCTTGTTGAAGTTCTCGGTGTACTGCTGCTCTCAGATTGCTCATTGACAATCCAAGGTTACACTCAACGGCTCCTTTAAAGGCAGATTCTTTGGCTAACTTATCAGCTCTATCATGCATTCGGAGGCCAACATGAGATGGAGACCACATGAAATGGACTCTGTTACCATCCTTAATAATTTTGTTGTATTTGTGTCTAGCTTCGGACACGAGCATGTTACAGTTATATCTTAAAGAGTTGAGAGCATTTAAGGATGATAAGGAGTCACTTACAATTAATGTATCAAGTTTTGAGACTTGTACACATTTCAGTGCAAGGATCAAGGCAAATAGTTCAGTCTGAAGGGTAGAGGCCCAGTTGTTTATACGGACTCCCCACTCAAAGTATAGGCCATCGCCCATTGTCAGGACAACTGCACTTCCAGCTGCACCCGTGGTGCGGTGTAGGGAACCATCAGTGTATATAATTTGAGAGAGAGAATGCTCTGTGGACAGAGCATCAATATGGCTTAAGGCGTTGAGCTTTGCCTCAAGACGAAGCTTGGGCTGATCTCTAATTTGCTTCTTGGGTGGAAAGGGAGGGATTAAAACTGGAAAGGGTGTAACCTCCCACGGTGCAGGAAAGTGCCGTTGTTGTTTCTCTTGGTACAAATCATGAACCCCATACATTCTGAATTGAGTTCCAGTTTTTGTTATCCATTTGGAACAATGCTGATCTTCAATAAAGAAATTCTGGAGGGCTTCTGTGCAAGGATTAGGATGAGTTAGCCTAAGCATTTTTATACCAATTTGACAGTTAATTTCAGTAACACGATCAACAACGCTCAGAATATTAAGTTCCTTTCTCATATTAAGTATCTTTGTGGTACGAGGGCACCCAAGGATTATCCTCAAGGCTTCGTTCTGCAATTTTTCAAGCCCTCCAAGCTTTCTTTCAGGCATCAAAACAAGCAGAGGTGCAGCATAATCCACTAAAGATCTGATGTATGCAAAGTACATCATTTTGACAATCCTGACATTGGCACCATAGCCTGAGTGATAACCTGCAACAGCCTTGAGAGCTCGGAGCCTCTCTTTAAACTGACGACAGAGTCTGAATACAACAGGACCATACACTGGCACCTCAAGGCCAAGGTATTTGAATCTGTTTACATAGTCAAGCTGGGAGCCATCAGACAGTTGCATCTTGCGAACAGCTCCTCCCTGCCTGGGTGGGCGCCGATTTAGTATCTTTGTTTTCTCTGCTGAGATAATTAAACCTAGGTCCTGACATGAGTCTAATACAGAGTTAAGAGTGTTCTGCGTGTTAGCATACCCAGCGGTGTGTATCATTATATCATCAGCATAGCTAATGATGTGGACGTTGGGTTTGCTCGGTATAGAGTTTAACAGCGTGTTTATTAAGATATTAAATAAGGTAGGACTGAGGACACCACCCTGCGGGGTGCCTAGTTCAAAGTCTCTTGTTACACTTCTATGCCCCTGGAAAAATACAGATGACTTCCTGTTGGATAAGTAACCCCTGATCCAACAAAGAAGCCGACCACCAATATTCATTCTTGCAAGCTCACTCAAGATAACATGTCTATTTGCAATATCAAAGGCAGACTTAAGATCTAGGAAGGTGGTATATGACTTTTCAGTGTGCAGGGTAAGAAAGGTAGTGATGCAATGATGCACACTCCTTCCATGCATGAAGCCATATATCTGGGGGGATAGCATGGTTCTTATTCTATGGAGGAGACGGTTTAGGACCATTCTCTCGAATGTTTTGCAAATGCAGCTAGTAAGGGAAATTGGGCGGAAAGCATTCTCTTGATTTGGCTTGGGAATTGGAATGATTATACTGTTGGTCCAAGAGATAGGAAGTTCCCCAGTAACATAGCTCATATTATACAGCTCAAGCAGGGGATTCCCTGGTACTAAAGGGAGCAGACACAATATGTCATAAGTGATACCATCTTCACCGGGGGATGTGGCTTTGCCTTTGTTTAGGGCCGCGAGTAATTCAAACTCAGTAAATGGCACGTTGCATTCATCTTCCTTGTGGAGCATGAAGTCAACGAGCCTTTCTCGGTCTCCGTAACCAGCATTTAATCTGAACTGTATGTCTGGGGGAAGATTATTGAAGCTAGAGGTGGTTGCCCAAGCATCGACTAACTCGTTTGCTCTGTGTAGAGGGTGAGGGTGTGCTACTTGGCCGAGCTTATCGCTTTTAATTCTTTTAATATCCTTCCATGCCTGGCTGAGGGGGGTGTTAGAGTTGAGACTGTTAACAAAAGTTTCCCAGTTATCTTGCCTGAGCTCTGTCATGCGCTCCCTCGCCTTGGCTAGGGCTTTCTGAAAGAGCTTGAGCATTGCTGGCGTACGTGTTTCCCTATATGCAAGCCCAACTCGTCTGGCAGTGCGTTTCAAAGTACGCAGTTTGGGGTCATTGTAATAGGCATGGCGTTTATTACCTTTCATATCGTTCCGACTATTGGATGGTGCAGGAGGCCGACCTAAAAGGTCAGCAAACATCTGAATGCTCTGTACTAGACCGTCGTTAAATGTCTGGACTGTGGAGGGATCATAAGTGCTGTACCACTCTGACACATGAGCAACAAAGTCTTCACGTCGAGCAGGAGGAACACTGAGCCGTTTGCGTTTGAAAGTCCCACCGGGCAGGATGGTATTTCCTATACATAGAGTAGTCAATCTAGGGTGATGTTCTGACAACAAATCTGTTACAATAGATGATGTGCACCAGACGTGAGAGACGTTGAAACCAACACAGAGGTCTAGAATGCCTCCACAAATATGCGTGGGTTCAAGGTCACCCACAATCTGCACATCTTGGTGACTATTTAGTAGCGACAGCAGTTGATTCCCGTTACCGTTACTGAAGCGAGAGCCACCAATGTCCTTGTGTCTAGCATTGTAGTCACCAAGAATGATGGTTGGCTCTGCTTAAGCGCAGGCCGGAAGATCAATATAATATAACTTTCCTGCTGGAGCATATAGATTAAATACATTGAGAACAGAGTTGCCCACATAGATCCTCACTCCATGATACTGTTGACCGGCAGTTTGTTTTTCTGGCAGAAGTTGATGGGGTAGGGATTGTTTGATGTATAGAATGCAAGAGTTACTGGATCTGAGGTTGTAAGAAACAAATGAGGGCAATTTCGGGGGTGAGGATCTTGCGGGAACTCTGCACTCCTGGAGACATACAATATCGATGTGTTCAGTTGTTACTTTGTGATGTAAATCTGAGAACCTTTTTTTGAGGGATGCAATGTTCCAGCTAAGGACGGATAACTTAGTTAATTGTGCATTTAAAGTCAGCATTATATTATTAGTTCACTTAATATTTATTATCTATATACATATTATCTATTACACTATGTTATAAGTCCAGGAACATTTCTTAGTTTATTACCAATGTCACACATTTGCATCCAATGGTCTAGTACAATTCCTCATACCTCATTTGTTAATGGTTGTGACACCACCACCACCGCCCTGTATTGGTATTAGCAGCATAATAGGCGCTAGTGTCCCACTGCGCCACGATAGAGCCTGGCGTCAGCTAGTGCTGATTGTATGCAGTTTTGAGACCTGTTGATGATCATGCCCAGCTTTGAGAAGCTGGATAAATCATTGAGTGTGAGTTTATAGATTGTATTCTTTTTTTATGTTATGTTAATGCTCAGTAAACTAATATTTTTTGTTAGCCTTTCACTCCCCTAGACACTTATTGATATTTGGCCAGGCTGTGTTTTCCATTGATGCTGTAGGTTACTTCCCCTTAACATATATATGTCGCACCTAGTAGCCAGAATGCACTTCTCAGCCTACTATGAAGGCCCAATTTGCATAATAAGCCAAGTTTTCATGAATTAGTTGTTTTTCGACTTCCTAACCTACCTACCTAACCTAACCTAACCTAACTCTTTCGGCTACCTAACCTAACCTAACCTATAAAGATAGGTTAGGTTAGGTTCGGTAGGGTTGGTTAGGTTCGGTCATATATCTACGTTAATTTTAACTCCAATAAAAAAAAAATTGACTTCATACATAATGAAATGGGTAGCTTTATCATTTCATAAGAAAAAAATTAGAGAAAATATATTAAATCAGGAAAACTTGGCTTATTAGGCAAATCGGGCCTTGCATAGTAGGCTGAGAAGTGCGTTCTGGCTACTAGGTACAACATATATATATATATATATATATATATATATATATATATATATATATATATATATATATATATATATATATATATATATATATATATATATATATATATATATATATATAATGTCATACCTAGTAGCCAGAACGCACTTCTCTGCCTACTATGCAAGGCCCGATTTGCCTAATAAGCCAAGTTTTCATGAATTAATTATTTTTCGACTACCTAACCTAACTTTTTCGACTACCTAACCTAACTTTTTCGACTACCTAACCTAACTTATAAAGATTAACCTATATATATATATATATATATATATATATATATATATATATATGTCGTACCTAGTAGCCAGAACTCACTTCTCAGCCTACTATTCAAGGCCCGATTTGCCTAATAAGCCAAGTTTTCCTGAATTAATATATTTACTATAATTTTTTTCTTATGAAATGATAAAGCAACCCTTTTCTCTATGTATGAGGTCAATTTTTTTTTATTGGAGTTAAAATTAACGTAGATATATGACCGAACCTAACCAACCCTACCTAACCTAACCTAACCTATATTTATAGGTAAGGTTAGGTTAGGTAGCCAAAAAAAGCTAGGTTAGGTTAGGTTAGGTAGGTTAGGTAGACGAAAAAACATTAATTCATGAAAACTTGGCTTATTAGGCAAATCGGGTCTTGAATAGTAGGCTGAGAAGTGCGTTCTGGCTATTAGGTACGACATATATATATATATATATATATATATATAAATATATATATATATATATATATATATATATATATATATATATATATATATATATATATATATATATATATATATATATATATATATATACTTTTATATATAAGCTAATTTTTGGCGAACATGAAATTGACTCGCGAGAAGGCGTCCAACAGGGTGACCCCCTTGCTCCTCTCCTTTTCTGCTTAGTCATCAAACAAGTCACAGAGGTCCTGTCCAGCGAGCTTAACATCTGGTTCTTGGATGATGGTACCCTAGCTGGTTCTCAAGACTCCCTCCTGGAGGACATCAGAAAAATCCAGGAGCAAGGTGCAGTTTTAGGCCTCACCCTGAACCCTTCTAAATGTGAAATAATATGTTCCAACCAGGGCATCGTAGAGAGAATAGAGGGTCTTCTGCCAAATATCCATAAAACTAAACCTGAAAACAGCACACTCCTAGGAGCTCCCCTGGGGTTGAAAGCCATCGATGAGGTCCTTGATAAGAAAATCGCCGACCTTAAGAGGATGGATGGGAGGATTGAGGATATTGATGCTCATGATGCACTCTACCTCATCACCAGATGTCTGTCCCTCCTCAGGTTAACCTACTTTCTGAGGTGTTCACCATCTTACAGTAGCCAAAAACTAAGTGAGTATGACCGGTTACTGAAATCAATGCTAGAAAAAGCCCTTAACCTCTCTCTTGATGACCTACAGTGGAAACAAGCCTCTCTTCCCGTAAGACTTGGGGGCCTCGGAGTTCGAATAGCAACGCAAATCGCTGTTCCAGCCTTCCTGTCCTCCTTATCAGCATCCGACAACCTTGTGAAAGAAATTCTACCTGCCCACTTAACTCAGCTGGCAGGTGATCCCAATTTTACACGCTGTGCCACAGAGTGGGCCTCTCGTGCAGGCCCATCACCTCAACCACCATCCCCAAAAGCCCACAAGCAATCCAGCTGGGATGGCCCCATTGTAGACCAAGTTGCTGCAGAGTGCCTGGGTGCTGCAACAACACAACACGACATTGCTCGCCTCACAGCAGTAGCAGCCCCACATGCAGGGGATTTCCTGTTAGCAACCCCAATGTCGGCAACTGGCACGCGTCTCACACCACACGCCCTCCGAATTGCTGTGGCCCTCCGCCTTGCTGCCCCAATCCACACCAGAGGTGTATTTGCGGCGAGGTAGTGGCTGACAGGTACGGCCACCATGGCCTACTCTGCCAAAGCACAGGGGGATGGCATTCGAGGCACAGTGAAGTTAACGACATCATCAAGAGGAGCCTCACCACAGCTGGATGCCCAGCTGAAAGAGAGCCCCGTTACCTAACGCCCCATAACTCTGATGCTCTTATTGGTTGCCCGGATGGTATCACAGTGAACCCCTGGAAGAATGGCAAGCAGTTAGTATGGGACTACACGTGCGTATCAACCCTGGCTAACACCTACATTGACCTCAGTGTTGCACAACCAGGTGGCGCTGCCACCCACAGGGAAGCAGCTAAATCCCGTAAGTATAGAGAACTGGATCACCACTACAATTTTGTCCCCATTGCTTCAGAGACACTCGGCGCCTGGGGTAAAAGTGCTACCAGTTTTTTGAAGGAACTGGGTTCTAGGCTCATTGAAACAACAAGGGACCCTAGAGCTGCCAGCTTTCTTTTCCAGCACCTCAGCGTGGCAATACAGAGGGGAAATGCGCACTGCATCCAGGGTTCCTGCCCGCCATCTAAGGAGCTGGAAGAACTCGACAACCTATGATAACCATCTTTGTAACCTATATCTTTGTACCTCTCTCAACCGGTTTAAGATAAAAACGAAGCACTACCTAATAAATTCCCTGTAACCTACCTTACCCCTCTGTTGTCAACCCATGTATGTTTTTTTTTTCAAAACAACGCTGTTTGAATGTAATTTTGTGTAATAATTTGTAATTGTATTTGTGCTGCTTTTTCAGCCATGTTCCCCCCTCTTTTACCTCTATTTTTATTTGTTCTCAACACATTTTATTCTTTTTACCCATTAGTTTTAAGCTTTAGTCATTAATGTTTTTCCTGCCCGAAACGCTTTGCGTAATAGTGGCTTTAGGCATTGTATGTACTAGCTCTATCTATTAATCCAACAAACTTTGTAAAATCTCTTTTTATATGTACCTTACCTAAATAAACATTTATTTATTTATTTATATGTAACTCCTTTTTTGTAACAAAGTTCAAATATAGCAAATATATATGTGTACATACAAAAGAATGGGGGTGGTAGAAGATAATATTAGTGTTCAGTGAGAAACCACAAGGTCTCCTCTGAATACTTTTTATTTTCTTCTCCGAGGCTATGGATCCCCACATTGGCACCAGAGGTGGTACCCTCACAAACTTAGATATATATATATATATATATATATATATATATATATATATATATATATATATATATATATATATAAATATATATATATATATATATATATATATATATATATATATATATATATATATATATATATATATATATATAATATGTATGTATGTATGTAGCAGTCTTTCTTGTAAACATATGTTGTTGAATATGACCGAAAAGGTAAGATTAATGTTGACCAGACAACACACTAGAAGTTGAAGGGACGACGACGTTTCGGTCCGTCCTGGACCATTCTCAAGTCGATAATCGACACAACAATAATATCGATAATCGACATTCTCAAGTCGATGTATCGACTTGAGAATGGTCCAGAACGGACCGAAACGTCGTCGTCCCTTCAACTTCTAGTGTGTGGTCTGGTCTACATACTTCAGCCACGTTATTGTGACTCATCGCCTGCAGGTAAGATTAATAATTCTAACATGAATTTTCTCAATATTTCTTATGTTTTTCTTCACTGTCGGTGGTAATAAACTTATCAATTCTCCAAAATTCATTTTTTAATTGTCTGACGCCTGTACGTGTTTCGTAATGCTTATTACATTTTCAAAGACTTAATTTACACACAGATTCATCGAACGTATACTCATTTTGGGTGAGGTGATATGGTACAAACTTTTGGGTGAGGTGAGCAAACTTATGACAAACACATGACAGAACACGGAACAATGGGTATACATTGGTAATGAGAACTGCAGAAGGCCTATTGGCCTATACTTCCTCTTGTTGCTTCCATATTGGTTCGGGGTCTTGAAGTGGGCAGAATATAGTTGTGCATTAATTGGCTGTTGATTGGTGGTGTTGACTTTTTGATGTATATTGCCTCACTGATGTCGAGCCGCCTGCTATCAGTGTATCTATCAGTGTTTTCTGTGTTGTTTGTTAAGATTTCTCTGGTGATGGTCTGGTTGTGAGAAGAGATTATATGTTCCTTGATGAAGACCTGTTGCTTATGCATTGTTAATCGCCTGGAAAGAGTCGTTGTTGTCTTGCCTATATACTGAGTTCTTTGGAGCTTACAGTCCCCAAGTGGGCATTTAAAGGCATAGACGATGTTGGTCTCCTTTAAGGCGTTCTGCTTGGTATCTGGAGAGTTTTTCATGAGTAGATTGGCCGTTTTTTGGGTTTATAATAAATTGTCAATTGTATTTTCTGATTTTTGTCTGTAGGGATAACATTCCTATTAACAATATCTTTCAGGACCCTTTCCTATGTTTTATGAGCCGTCGAAAAGAAGTTCCTGTAAAATAGTCTAATAGGGGGTACAAGTATTGTGTTGGGTGACTCTTCAGAGGTTGCATGGTGTTTCACCTTTCTATTTATGATGTCTTCAACGAAACCGTTAGAGAAGCTGTTGTTGACTAGGACCTGCCTTACCCTACATTGTTTTTCATCGACTTGCTTCCATCCTGAGCTGTGGCTGAGAGCACGGTTGACATAAGCATTGACCACACTCCTCTTGTACCTGTCTGTGCAGTCACTCTTGGCATTAAGGCACATTCCTATGTTGGTTTCCTTTGTGTAGACTGCAGTGTGGAAGCCTCCACTATTTTCCGTGACTGTTACATCCATAAAGGGCAGCTTCCCATTATTCTCTATCTCGTAAGTGAAGCTCAACACAGAATTCTGCTCAAATGCCTCCTTCAGCTGCTGCAGATGTCTGGCATCAGGTACCTGCGTAAAAATGTCATCAACATACCTGCTGTATATGGCGGGTTTCAAGCCCATGTCAACTAAGAGGCACCCTTCTTGAGCCCAGATGGGCACATGTATAAGCAAGTAGATGGGGTCGCCATGGGTTCTCCCCTAGGTGTCCTGTTTGCGAACTTCTACATGGGCACCATCGAGCAGAGGGTCTTAGTTGACATGGGCTTGAAACCGGCCATATACTGCAGGTATGTTGACGACATCTTTATGCAGGTACCTGATGGCAGATGTCTGCAGCAGCTGAAGGAGGATGAAATAGCTGGATGATGTTTCCTCTTCCTCAGGTTTTGTTTTTGCCTTCTCCCCTCTTCTCCTTTTGACCTTTTGCCATTCTTGATTATTATTTCGAACATCTTCTGTTTTGACGCCCGGATGTTTGGGGAGGCACACTCTCACTCAAAGAACTGTGGCACCCGACGTTGTGAGGGAGGGGACGGTTTTTGATGTCAATCCTCGCCTTTGTTGCTAAACCCGATCTCGATGGACTGACGGTTCTTAAGGTGATAATTGCGGGGAGTATACTCATGATGCACCCCTGGGGTGGGGGGGGGTCCCATCTTGTCGGGTATCATATCCTCTAATTGTGGCCCCATGGTGGGTATGGGAGCTTATTCATGAATTAAATTATTACCTGCTCATTTCTGTCGCTGAATGATCATTTTATAACTTCCCAGGCTCGTGGGGTGGGCTTCCAAGCCCCTGAATCGGACTGTGTTGGAAGATTGGGCTCTGTAGCCCTTGCTACATTGGGCCCAGACCAAGCTACTCCTTTGACCCTCCTGACTAACCCCCTCCCCCTCCCTCTGGTAACCTCCCACCTCAGTGAGAGGGTTGAGCCCCAAGACCCCAGTGATGACCACCTCATCACCTGGAGTGGCTCCTTCTCTCATTGTGACAACTGGACCTCTTACCCCCCTCTTACTTGGGGTGCTTGGTGCCAACCCCCCCTCCCCTCACAACCACGCTCGCACGATTCCTGCCAGTGCTAATATGTTCCACGCCTTGTTTGGTTCTGCAACGTGGACTAAATACTTTGATCTCAACCATCTGGATTCTACACGGCCTGATGATTTCTCCTCCATAAACACCTCGTTGATTCAGTGGATACCTCTGTTACTTTTAACCCCCCCCCCCCATACTGGTACAGGTGTCGAGGTGCTGAGAGGTATTTGGAAGGTCATTAATGTAGATGAGAAAGAGGAGAGGGCCAAGTATGCTGCCCTGAGGAACACTAGTGTTGATGGGTAGGGTGGGAGAAATGGAATTATTCACAGAAACATACTGGAGCCTGTCAGTAAGGTAAGATTGAAGGTATTGCAGGGAGTGACCTCTGACTCCATAATGATGTAATTTAAGAAGAAGATTTTGGTGGTTGACAGTGTCAAAAGCCTTACGTAAGTCCACAAATAACCCAACAGGGAACTCATTTTTATTAAGAGCTGCATGTATCAAGTTAATCATACTAATCAGTGCATCGTTAGTGCTTTTTTTGGGTCTGAAGCCATATTGGCAAGAGCTAAGTATATTGGATATGGTTAGATAGGAGTAAAGCTGCTTGTAGATTAGCTTTTCAAATATTTTTGACAAGGTTGGCAGAATTTATATAGGTCTGTAATTGTTGACATTAGTGAGATCACCACATTTATTGACTGGGCTTACTCTCGCTTTTTTTATAGAATATCCAGAAAGGTTTGGAGTTCAAGTGATTTGTTGATGAGCAATGCAATGGAAGGAACTAGAAATCTGAAGGCTGTTTTGTAAATTAGAGATGGTATCTCATCAAGGGCACTTGACTTAGTTTTAAGGGAAAGGATTATCTCATTAACATCAGTCGAATTAGACAAATTTAAATTAGAATTAACATCAGTGGATTTGAAAAAAGTACTGAATTAAATAAAGTCCATCTTTGGGTAACTGCTGAGAAACTCAACCTTAACATTGACAAAATTTTCTATATTTTGTTTGGTAATAAATCCTCAAATCAAATTAATTTAAGAATAAACAAAATCCATATTAGTAGCAAAGTAGATGATAAATTCCTTGGTATCTTTATCGATAACAAGCTGAATTTCCAGGGACACATTCTAAATATAGCAAAAAAAGTTCCTAAAACTGTTGGCATTCTTTCTAAGAGCAGATATTATGTACCTCGCCCTGCCCTGGTGATGCTCTATTACTCTCTCGTCTATCCTTATCTCAATTATGGTATTTGTGCAACCTATCCTCCGAATTGACATTACGATTTAATACTAATTGTAATAAGTACATTTCCTTACTGTCATACATAGTACATAATTGCACTTATGGGGCTGTAACACTTACCTCCCCATTTATTCTCCGCGTTTTATGTTAAGACACTCAGAATTTTTGAAAGAAGTTTTCAAATTAAACTTGCTGTACACAAGTTTTAAATATCTGGAATTTCTTTTTCAGTTTTAATAAACAATTGAGATTTTATACAAAATTTGAAAATATCCTGAGTTACTTTACAATTTAATAATATATTTTAGTTTTGTTTTATTTGTTTTATAAAACTGTAATATCATTATAGCTATAGGTTAAGTACTAATTGTAATTAAGAAGCAATAAAATGCTTATCTTCAAACACTAAGATGGTTAAGTAAGGTCGTGGTTTTCTATTCAGCTTTTTAGGTAAACTCAAATATTTTCAATATATTTGACAGTACGATTTAATACTAAGTGAAAATAAGTAATATTTTCTTTTTCAAGAATTTTCAAAGAATTACTCATCATTTCTATCTAAAATAATTAGAAGAGCCAAAATTAAATACTACGAAGATAAATTTACCCACACAAAGGGCAACATTAAGAAAACATGAAGTACAATTTCACATATATTGGGATCAAAGAAGATTTTAAATAACAAACCAATAATCCTGTGAAAAATCGATGGTCTGTTTTCAGCCTCTGGCACTGCTTTTGAGTTCAGTAGGTTCTTCTCTTCCATTGGGTCATCCCTTGCAAATGATTTTCCATCTTCCAGTAGTAATATTCAGGACTATCTTACAGGTAACCATCCAGTCTCTGTACCTAATGCCTACTAATTCTACTGATGTTACTGACATAATCCTTTCCCTTAAAACCAAGTCTAGTGCCCTTGAGGAGATACCAACTGTTATTTACAAATAAAACTCCAGATCTTTAGCTTCTGCCATTGCATTGCTCTTCAACAAGTCACTTGAACTCCAAACCTTTCCAGATATTAAAAAAAAGGCGAGAGTAACGCCTGTCCACAAATGTGGTGATCTCACTGATGTCAACAACTTCAGACCTATATCAATTCTGCCAAACTTGTCAAAAATATTTGAAAAACTAATCTACAAGCAGCTTTACTTCTATCTAGCCAAACTCAATATACTTAGCTCTTGTCAATATGGCTTCAGACCCCCAAAAAGCACTAACGATGCACTTATTAGTATGATTAACTTGATACATGCAGCTCTTGATAAAAATGAGTTCCCTGTTGGGTTATTTGTGGACCTGCGTAAGGCTTTTGACACTGTCAACCACCAAAACCTTCTTCTTAAATTACAACATTATGGAGCCAGTGGTCACTCCCGGCAATACCTTAAGTCTTACCTTACTTACTGGCTCCAGTATGTTTCTGTGAATAATTCAATTTCTCCCACCCTACCCATCAACATTGGTGTTCCCCAGGGCAGCATACTTGGCCCTCTTCTCCTCATCTACATTAATGACCTTCCAAATGCCTCCCAACATCTCAAACCAATTCTATTTTCTGACGACACGACCTTCATTTACTCCAGTCCGCAGGCCCACATACCCACCACAGTCCGGTTGGTCCGGCACTCCTTGAAGGAAACAATCTAGTTTCCTCTTAAAGATGTCCACGGTTGTTCCTGTAATATTTCTGATGCTCACTGGTAGGACGTTGAACCACCGTGAACCTCTGATGTTCATAAAGTGTTCTCTGATTGTGCCCATGGCACCTCTGCTCTTCACTGGTTCTATTCTGCGTTTTCTTCCATATCGTTCACTCCAGTACGTTGTTATTTTACTGTGCAGATTTGGGACCTGTCCCTCCAGTATTTTCCATGTGTATGTTATTTGGTATCTCTCTCGTCTCCTTTCTAGTGAGTACATTTGGAGAGCTTTGAGACGATCCCAATAATTTAGGTGCTTTATCTCGTCTATGCGTGGCGTATATGTTCTCTGTATTCCCTCAATTTCAGCAATCTCTCCTGCTCTGAAGGGGGAAGTGAGTACTGAGCAGTACTCAAGACGGGATAACACAAGTGATTTGAAGAGTACAACCATTGTGATGGGATCTCTGGATTTGAAGGTTCTCGTAATCCATCCTATCATTTTTCTGGCTGACGCAATACTTGCTTGGTTATGCTCCCTAAACGTTAGGTCGTCGGACATCATTATTCCCAAATCCTTGACATGCTGTTTTCCTACTAGGGGCAGATTCGATTGTGTTTTGTACCCTGTATTATGTTTCAGATCCTCATTTTTGCCGTATCTGAGTACCTGGAATTTATCACCGTTAAACATCATGTTATTTTCTGCTGCCCAATCGAAAACTTTGTTAATATCTGTTTATAGTTTATCAATGTCTTCAGCAAAGGTAATTTTCATGCTGATTTTTGTATCATCTGCAAAGGATGACACGAAGCTGTGACTTGTGTTTTTGTCTATATCAGATATGAGAATAAGGAACAGTAACAGTAGCTCATTTTTCTCATCTCATTTTTCTCTTGAAATGTATCTTTATCATTTATCAATTCTGATTGAAATTACCTACTTAAAATTATCTGCTAGATTAAGGACCTGCCCGAAACGCTGCGCGTACTAGTGGCTTTACAAGAACGTAAATACTGTACTATCCAATGTATTCTCACAAACCCAATGTACCTTCTTGTATATATATAAATAAATAATAAATAAATAAATAGCGGTGCTAGGACTGTACCTTGAGGTACAGAGCTTTTAACTGCGCTCGGACTCGATTTTACTTGATTGACTGTTACTCTTTGTGTTCTGTTCGACAGGAAATTGAGAATCCAGCGTCCTACTTTTCCAGTTATACCCATTGACCTCATTTTGTGTGCTATCACTCCATGGTCACATTTGTGGAATGCCTTTGCATATAATAAATACAAATAATTAAATAAATAATACAAAAAAACAAAAAAAAATTAAATAAATACAACAGTATTTACAGAGGGCTGGTGCAACAGTAAGTGAGGGCTGGTGCAACAGTAAGTGAGGGCTGGGGCAACAGTGAGGGCTGGTGCAACAGTAAGTGAGGGCTGGTGCAACAGTAAGTGAGGGCTGGGGCAACAGTAAGTGAAGGCTGGTGCAACAGTAAGTGAGGGCTGGGGCAACAGTAAGTGAGGGCTGGTGCAACAGTAAGTGAGGGCTGGTGCAACAGTAAGTGAGGGCTGGTGCAACAGTAAGTGAGGGCTGGTGCAACAGTAAGTGAGGACTGGTGCAACAGTAAGTGAGGGCTGGTGCAACAGTAAGTGAGGGCTGGTGCAACAGTAAGTGAGGGCTGGTGCAACAGTAAGTGAAGGCTGGAGCAACAGTAAGTGAGGGCTAGTGCAACAATAAGTGAAGGCTGGTGCAACAGTAAGTGAGGGCTGGTGCAACAGTAAGTGACGGCTGGAGCAACAGTAAGTGAGGGCTGGGGCAACAGTAAGTGAAGGCTGGTGCAACAGTAAGTGAGGGCTGGGGCAACAGTGAGGGCTGGTGCAACAGTAAGTGAGGGCTGGAACAACAGTAAGCGAGGGCTGGTGCAACAGTAAGTGAGGGCTGGTGCAACAGTAAGTGAGGGCTGGTGCAACAGTGAGGGCTGGTGCAACAGTAAGTGAAGGCTGGAGCAACAGTAAGTGAGGGCTGGTGCAACAGTAAGTGAGGGCTGGTGCAACAGTAAGTGAAGGCTGGAGCAACAGTAAGTGAGGGCTGGTACAACAGTAAGTGAAGGTTGGAGCAACAGTAAGTGAGGGCTAGTGCAACAGTAAGTGAGGGCTGGTGCAACAGTAAGTGAGGGCTGGTGCAACAGTAAGTGAAGGCTGGAGCAACAGCAAGTGAGAGCTGGTGCAACAGTAAGTGAGGGCTGGTGCAACAGTAAGTGAGGGCTGGTGCAACAGTGAGGGCTGGGGCAACAGTAAGTGAGGGCTGGGGCAACAGTAAGTGAGGGCTGGTGCAACAGTAAGTGAGGGCTGGTGCAACAGTAAGTGAGGGCTGGGGCAACAGTAAGTGAAGGCTGGTGCAACAGTAAGTGAGGGCTGGTGCAACAGTTAGTGAGAGCTGGTGCAACAGTGAGGGGTGGTGCAACAGTAAGTGAGGACTGGTGCAACAGTAAGTGAGGACTGGTGCAACAGTAAGTGAGGGCTGGTGCAATAGTAAGTGAGGACTGGTGCAACAGTAAGTGAGGGCTGGTGCAACAGTAAGTGAGGGCTGGTGCAACAGTAAATGAAGGCTGGAGCAACAGTAAGTGAGGGCTGGTGCAACAGTAAGTGAGGGTTGGTGCAACAGTAAGTGAGGGCTGGTGCAACAGTGAGGGTTGGGGCAACAGTGAGGGCTGGTGCAACAGTAAGTGAGGGCTGGTGCAACAGTAAGTGAGGGCTGGTGCAACAGTAAGTGAGGACTGGTGCAACAGTAAGTGAGGGCTGGTGCAACGGTAAGTGAGGGCTGGTGCAACAGTAAGTGAAGGCTGGAGCAACAGTAAGTGAGGGCTGGTGCAACAGTAAGTGAGGGTTGGTGCAACAGTAAGTGAGGGCTGGTGCAACAGTGAGGGCTGGGGCAACAGTGAGGGCTGGTGCAACAGTAAGTGAGGGCTGGTGCAACAGTTAGTGAGGGCTGGTGCAACAGTGAGGGCTGGTGCAACAGTAAGTGAGGGTTGGTGCAACAGTAAGTGAGGGCTGGTGCAACAGTAAGTGAGGGTTGGGGCAACAGTAAGTGAAGGCTGGTGCAACAGTGAGGGCTGGGGCAACAGTAAGTGAGGGCTGGTGCAACAGTAAGTGAGGGCTGGGGCAACAGTAAGTGAAGGCTGGTGCAACAGTAAGTGAGGGCTGGGACAACAGTGAGGGCTGGTGCAACAGTAAGTGAGGGCTGGTGCAACAGTAAGTGAGGACTGGTGCAACAGTAAGTGAAGGCTGGTGCAACAGTAAGTGAAGGCTGAAGCAACAGTAAGTGAGGACTGGTGCAACAGTAAGTGAGGACTGGCGCAACAGTAAGTGAGGGCTGGTGCAACAGTAAGTGAGGGCTGGTGCAACAGTAAGTGAAGGCTGGTGCAACAGTAAGTGAGGGCTGGTGCAACAGTAAGTGAGGACTGGTGCAACAGTAAGTGAGGACTGGTGCAACAGTTAGTGAGGGCTGGTGCAACAGTGAGGGCTGGGGCAACAGTGAGGGCTGGTGCAACAGTAAGTGAGGGCTGGTGCAACAGTTAGTGAGGGCTGGTGCAACAGTGAGGGCTGGTGCAACAGTAAGTGAGGGTTGGTGCAACAGTAAGTGAGGGCTGGTGCAACAGTAAGTGAGGGCTGGGGCAACACTAAATGAGGGCTGGTGCAACAGTGAGGGCTGGGGCAACAGTAAGTGAGGGCTGGTGCAACAGTGAGGGCTGGTGCAACAGTGAGGGTTGGTGCAACAGTAAGTGAGGGCTGGTGCAACAGTTAGTGAGGGCTGGTGCAACAGTGAGGGCTGGTGCAACAGTAAGTGAGGGCTGGTGCAACAGTAAGTGAGGGCTGGTGCAACAGTTAGTGAGGGCTGGTGCAACAGTGAGGGCTGGTGCAACAGTAAGTGAGGGCTGGTGCAACAGTAAGTGAGGGCTGGTGCAACAGTAAGTGAGGGCTGGTGCAACAGTAAGTGAGGACTGGTGCAACAGTAGGTGAGGACTGGTGCAACAGTAAGTGAGGGCTGGTGCAACAGTAAGTGAGGACTGGTGCAACAGTAAGTGAAGGCTGGAGCAACAGTAAGTGAGGGCTGGTGCAACAGTAAGTGAGGGTTGGTGCAACAGTAAGTGAGGGCTGGTGCAACAGTGAGGGCTGGGGCAACAGTGAGGGCTGGTGCAACAGTAAGTGAGGGCTGGTGCAACAGTAAGTGAGGGCGGGTGCAACAGTAAGTGAGGACTGGTGCAACAGTAAGTGAGGGCTGGTGCAACAGTAAGTGAGGGCTGGTGCAACAGTAAGTGAAGGCTGGAGCAACAGTAAGTGAGGGCTGGTGCAACAGTAAGTGAGGGTTGGTGCAACAGTAAGTGAGGGCTGGTGCAACAGTGAGGGCTGGGGCAACAGTGAGGGCTGGTGCAACAGTAAGTGAGGGCTGGTGCAACAGTTAGTGAGGGCTGGTGCAACAGTGAGGGGTGGTGCAACAGTAAGTGAGGGTTGGTGCAACAGTAAGTGAGGGCTGGTGCAACAGTAAGTGAGGGTTGGGGCAACAGTAAGTGAAGGCTGGTGAAACAGTGAGGGCTGGGGCAACAGTAAGTGAGGGCTGGTGCAACAGTAAGTGAGGGCTGGGGCAACAGTAAGTGAAGGCTGGTGCAACAGTAAGTGAGGGCTGGGACAACAGTGAGGGCTGGTGCAACAGTAAGTGAGGGCTGGTGCAACAGTAAGTGAGGGCTGGAGCAACAGTAAGTGAAGGCTGGAGCAACAGTAAGTGAGGGCTGGTGCAACAGTGAGGGCTGGGGCAACAGTGAGGGCTGGTGCAACAGTAAGAAGGGCTGGTGCAACAGTTAGTGAGGGCTAGTGCAACAGTGAGGGCTGGTGCAACAGTAAGTGAGGGTTGGTGCAACAGTAAGTGAGGGCTGGTGAAACAGTAAGTGAGGGCTGAGGCAACAGTAAGTGAGGGCTGGTGCAACAGTGAGGGCTGGGGCAACAGTAAGAGAGGGCTGGTGCAACAGTGAGGGCTGGTGCAACAGTGAGGGCTGGTGCAACAGTAAGTTAGGGCTGGTGCAACAGTAAGTGAGGGCTGGTGCAACAGTGAGGGCTGGTGCAACAGTGAAGGTTGGTGCAACAGTAAGTGAGGGCTGGTGCAACAGTTAGTGAGGGCTGGTGCAACAGTGAGGGCTGGTGCAACAGTAAGTGAGGGCTGGTGCAACAGTAAGTGAGGGCTGGTGCAACAGTAAGTGAGGGTTGGTGCAACAGTAAGTGAGGGCTGGTGCAACAGTGAGGGCTGGTGCGACAGTAAGTGAGGGCTGGTGCAACAGTGAGGGCTGGTGCAACAGTAAGTGAGGGCTGGTGCAACAGTCAGGGCTGGTGCAACAGTAAGTGAGGGCTGGTGCAACAGTGAGGGCTGGTGAAACAGTAAGTAAGGGCTGGTGCAACAGTAAGTGAGGGCTGGGGCAACAGTGAGGGCTAGTACAACAGTAAGTGAGGACTGGTGCAACAGTAAGTGAGGGCTGGTGCAACAGTAAGTGAGGGCTGGGGCAACAGTAAGTGAAGGCTGGTGCAACAGTAAGTGAGAGCTGGTGCAACAGTAAGTGAGGGCTGGTGCAACAGTAAGTGAGGCTGGTGCAACAGTAAGTGAGGGCTGGGGCAACAGTAAGTGAAGGCTGGTGCAACAGTAAGTGAAGGCTGGAGCAACAGTAAGTGAGGGCTGGTGCAACAGTATGTGAGGGTTGGTGGAACAGTAAGTGAGGGCTGGTGGAACAGTAAGTGAGGGCTGGTGCAACCGTAAGTGAGGGCTGGTGCAACAGTAAGTGAAGGCTGGAGCAACAGTAAGTGAGGGCTGGTGCAACAGTAAGTGAGGGCTGGTGCAACAGTAAGTGAGGGCTGGATCAACAGTAAGTGAGGGCTGGAGCAACAGTAAGTGAGGGCTGGTGCAACAGTAAGTGAGGGCTGGAGCAACAGTAAGTGAGGGCTGGTGCAACAGTAAGTGAGGGCTGGGGCAACAGTAAGTGAGGGCTGGTGCAACAGTAAATGAGGGCTGGGGCAACAGTAAGTGAGTGGTGGTGCAACAGAAAGTGAGGGCTGGAGCAACAGTGAGGGCTGGGGCAACAGTAAGTGAGGGCAAGGGCAACAGTAACTGAGAGCTGGTACAACAGTTTGTGAGGGCTGGTGCAAAAGTAAGTGAGGGCTGGTGCAACAGTAAGTGAGGGCTGGGGCAACAGTAAGTGAGGGCTGGTGAAACAGTAAGTGAGGGCTCGGGCAACAGTAAGTGAGGGCTGGTGCAACAGTAAGTGAAGGCTGGTGCACCAGTTAGTGAGAGCTGGGGCAACAGTAAGTGAAGTTAGTGCAACAGTAAGTGAGGGTTGGTGCAACAGTAAGTGAGGGTTGGTGCAACATTAAGTGAGGGCTGGTGCAACAGTAAGTGAGGGCTGGTGCAACAGTAAGTGAGGGCTGAGGCAACAGAAAGTGAGGGCTGGTGCAACAGTAAGTGAGGGCTGGGGCAACAGTAAGTGAGGACTGGTGCAACAGTAAGTGAGGACTGGTGCAACAGTAAGTGAGGGCTGGTGCAACAGTAAGTGAGGACTGGTGCAACAGTGAGGGCTGGTGCAACAGTAAGTGAGGGCTGGTGCAACAGTAAGTGAAGGCTGGAGCAACAGTAAGTGAGGGCTGGTGCAACAGTAAGTGAGGGTTGGTGCAACAGTAAGTGAGGGCTGGTGCAACAGTGAGGGCTGGGGCAACAGTGAGGGCTGGTGCAACAGTAAGTGAGGGCTGGTACAACAGTAAGTGAGAGCTGGTGCAACAGTAAGTGAAGACTGGTGCAACAGTAAGTGAGGGCTGGTGCAACAGTAAGTGAGGGCTGGTGCAACAGTAAGTGAAGGCTGGAGTAACAGTGAGGGCTGGTGCAACAGTAAGTGAGGGTTGGTGCAACAGTAAGTGAGGGCTGGTGCAACAGTGAGGGCTGGGGCAACAGTGAGGCCTGGTGCAACAGTAAGTGAGGGCTGGTGCAACAGTTAGTGAGGGCTGGTGCAACAGTGAGGGCTGGTGCAACAGTAAGTGAGGGTTGGTGCAACAGTAAGTGAGGGCTGGTGCAACAGTGAGGTCTGGGGCAACAGTAAGTGAGGGCTGGTGCAACAGTAAGTGAGGGCAGGGGCAACAGTAAGTGAAGGCTGGTGCAACAGTAAGTGAGGGCTGGGACAACAGTGAGGGCTGGTGCAACAGTAAGTGAGGGTTGGTGCAACAGTAAGTGAGGCCTGGAGCAACAGGAAGTGAAGGCTGGAGCAACAGTAAGTGAGGGCTGGTGCAACAGTGAGGGCTGGGGCAACAGTGAGGGCTGGTGCAACAGTAAGTGAGGGCTGGTACAACAGTTAGTGAGGGCTGGTGCAACAGTGAGGGCTGGTGCAACAGTAGGTGAGGGTTGGTGCAACAGTAAGTGAGGGCTGGTGCAACAGTAGGTGAGGGCTGGGGCAACAGTAAGTGAGGGCTGGTGCAAGAGTGAGGGCTGGGGCAACAGTATGTGAGGGCTGGTGCAACAGTGAGGGCTGGTGCAACAGTGAGGGCTGGTGCAACAGTAAGTGAGGGCTGGTGCAACAGTAAGTGAGGGCTGGTGCAACAGTAAGTGAGGGCTGGTGCAACAGTGAGGGCTGGTGCAACAGTGAGGGTTGGTGCAACAGTAAGTGAGGGCTGGTGCAACAGTTAGTGAGGGCTGGTACAACAGTGAGGGCTGGTGCAACAGTAAGTGAGGGCTGGTGCAACAGTAAGTGAGGGCTGGTGCAACAGTAAGTGAAGACTGGTGCAACAGTAAGTGAGGGCTGGTGCAACAGAAAGTGAGGGCTGGTGCAACAGTAAGTGAGGGCTGGAGCAACAGTGAGGGCTGGTGCAACAGTAAGTGAGGGTTGGTGCAACAGTAAGTGAGGGCTGGTGCAACAGTGAGAGCTGGGGCAACAGTGAGGGCTGGTGCAACAGTAAGTGAGGGCTGGTGCAACAGTTAGTGAGGGCTGGTGCAACAGTGAGGGCTGGTGCAACAGTAAGTGAGGGTTGGTGCAACAGTAAGTGAGGGCTGGTGCAACAGTGAGGGCTGGTGCAACAGTAAGTGAGGGCTGGGGCAACAGTAAGTGAAGGCTGGTGCAACAGTAAGTGAGGGCTGGGACAACAGTGAAGGCTGGTGCAACAGTAAGTGAGGGCTGGTGCAACAGTAAGTGAGGCCTGGAGCAACAGTAAGTGAAGGCTGGAGCAACAGTAAGTGAGGGCTGGTGCAACAGTGAGGGCTGGTGCAACAGTAAGTGAGGGCTGGTACAACAGTTAGTGAGGGCTGTTGCAACAGTGAGGGCTGGTGCAACATTAAGTGAGGGTTGGTGCAACAGTAAGTGAGGGCTGGTGCAACAGTAAGTGAGGGCTGGTGCAACAGTTAGTGAGGGCTGGTGCAACAGTGAGGGCTGGTGCAACAGTAAGTGAGGGCTGGTGCAACAGTAAGTGAGGGCTGGTGCAACAGTAAGTGAGGGTTGGTGCAACAGTAAGTGAGGGCTGGTGCAACAGTGAGGGCTGGTGCGACAGTAAGTGAGGGCTGGTGCAACAGTGAGGGCTGGTGCAACAGTAAGTGATGGCTGGTGCAACAGTGAGGGCTGGTGCAACAGTAAGTGAGGGCTGGTGCAACAGTGAGGGCTGGTGCAACAGTGAGGGCTGGTGCAACAGTGAGGGCTGGTGCAACAGTAAGTGAGGGCTGGTGCAACAGTAAGTGAGGGCTGGGGCAACAGTGAGGGCTAGTGCAACAGTAAGTGAGGACTGGTGCAACAGTAAGTGAGGGCTGGTGCAACAGTAAGTGAGGGCTGGGGCAACAGTAAGTGAAGTCTGGTGCAACAGTAAGTGAGAGCTGGTGCAACAGTAAGTGAGGGCTGGTGCAACAGTAAGTGAGGCTGGTGCAACAGTAAGTGAGGGCTGGGGCAACCGTATGTGAGGGTTGGTGGAACAGTAAGTGAGGGCTGGTGGAACAGTAAGTGAGGGCTGGTGCAACAGTAAGTGAGGGCTGGTGCAACAGTAAGTGAGGGCTGGAGCAACAGTATGTGAGGGTTGGTGGAACAGTAAGTGAGGGCTGGTGGAACAGTAAGTGAGGGCTGGTGCAACAGTAAGTGAGGGCTGGTGCAACAGTAAGTGAGGGCTGGAGCAACAGTAAGTGAGGGCTGGTGCAACAGTAAGTGAGGGCTGGTGCAACAGTAAGTGAGGGCTGGATCAACAGTAAGTGAGGGCTGGAGCAACAGTAAGTGAGGGCTGGAGCAACAGTAAGTGAGGGCTGGAGCAACAGTAAGTGAGGGCTGGTGCAACAGTAAGTGAGGGCTGGGGCAACAGTAAGTGAGGGCTGGTGCAACAGTAAATGAGGGCTGGGGCAACAGTAAGTGAGGGGTGGTGCAACAGAAAGTGAGGGCTGGAGCAACAGTGAGGGCTGGGGCAACAGTAAGTGAGGGCAAGGGCAACAGTAACTGAGAGCTGGTACAACAGTTTGTGAGGGCTGGTGCAACAGTAAGTGAGGGCTGGTGCAACAGTAAGTGAGGGCTGGGGCAACAGTAAGTGAGGGCTGGTGAAACAGTAAGTGAGGGCTCGGGCAACAGTAAGTGAGGGCTGGTGCAACAGTAAGTGAAGGCTGGTGCACCAGTTAGTGAGAGCTGGGGCAACAGTAAGTGAGGGTTAGTGCAACAGTAAGTGAGGGTTGGTGCAACAGTAAGTGAGGGTTGGTGCAACAGTAAGTGAGGGCTGGTGCAACAGTAAGTGAGGGCTGGTGCAACAGTAAGTGAGGGCTGAGGCAACAGAAAGTGAGGGCTGGTGCAACAGTAAGTGAGGGCTGGGGCAACAGTAAGTGAGGACTGGTGCAACAGTAAGTGAGGACTGGTGCAACAGTAAGTGAGGGCTGGTGCAACAGTAAGTGAGGACTGGTGCAACAGTAAGTGAGGGCTGGTGCAACAGTAAGTGAGGGCTGGTGCAACAGTAAGTGAAGGCTGGAGCAACAGTAAGTGAGGGCTGGTGCAACAGTAAGTGAGGGTTGGTGCAACAGTAAGTGAGGGCTGGTGCAACAGTGAGGGCTGGGGCAACAGTGAGGGCTGGTGCAACAGTAAGTGAGGGCTGGTGCAACAGTAAGTGAGGGCTGGTGCAACAGTAAGTGAAGACTGGTGCAACAGTAAGTGAGGGCTGGTGCAACAGTAAGTGAGGGTTGGTGCAACAGTAAGTGAGGGCTGGTGCAACAGTGAGGGCTAGGGCAACAGTGAGGCCTGGTGCAACAGTAAGTGAGGGCTGGTGCAACAGTTAGTGAGGGCTGGTGCAACAGTGAGGGCTGGTGCAACAGTAAGTGAGGGTTGGTGCAACAGTAAGTGAGGGCTGGTACAACAGTGAGGGCTGGGGCAACAGTAAGTGAGGGCTGGTGCAACAGTAAGTGAGGGCAGGGGCAACAGTAAGTGAAGGCTGGTGCAACAGTAAGTGAGGGCTGGGACAACAGTGAGGGCTGGTGCAACAGTATGTGAGGGTTGGTGCAACAGTAAGTGAGGCCTGGAGCAACAGTAAGTGAAGGCTGGAGCAACAGTAAGTGAGGGCTGGTGCAACAGTGAGGGCTGGGGCAACAGTGAGGGCTGGTGCAACAGTAAGTGAGGGCTGGTACAACAGTTAGTGAGGGCTGGTGCAACAGTGAGGGCTGGGGCAACAGTGAGGGCTGGTGCAACAGTAAGTGAGGGCTGGTACAACAGTTAGTGAGGGCTGGGGCAACAGTGAGGGTTGGTGCAACAGTAAGTGAGGGCTGGTGCAACAGTAAATGAGGGCTGGGGCAACAGTAAGTGAGGGCTGGTGCAAGAGTGAGGGCTGGTGCAACAGTAAGTGAGGGCTGGTGCAACAGTAAGTGAGGGCTGGGGCAACAGTAAGTGAGGGCTGGTGCAAGAGTGAGGGCTGGGGCAACAGTAAGTGAGGGCTGGTGCAACAGTGAGGGCTGGTGCAACAGTGAGGGCTGGTGCAACAGTAAGTGAGGGCTGGTGCAACAGTAAGTGAGGGCTGGTGCAACAGTGAGGGCTGGTGCAACAGTGAGGGTTGGTGCAACAGTAAGTGAGGGCTGGTGCAACAGTTAGTGAGGGCTGGAACAACAGCGAGGGCTGGTGCAACAGTAAGTGAGGGCTGGTGCAACAGTAAGTGAGGGCTGGTGCAACAGTAAGTGAAGACTGGTGCAACAGTAAGTGAGGGCTGGTGCAACAGTAAGTGAGGGCTGGTGCAACAGTAAGTGAGGGTTGGTGCAACAGTAAGTGAGGGCTGGTGCAACAGTGAGGGCTGGGGCAACAGTGAGGGCTGGTGCAACAGTAAGTGAGGGCTGGTGCAACAGTTAGTGAGGGCTGGTGCAACAGTGAGGGCTGGTGCAACAGTAAGTGAGGGTTGGTGCAACAGTAAGTGAGGGCTGGTGCAACAGTGAGGGCTGGGGCAACAGTAAGTGAGGGCTGGTGCAACAGTAAGTGAGGGCTGGGGCAACAGTAAGTGAAGGCTGGTGCAACAGTAAGTGAGGGCTGGGACAACAGTGAGGGCTGGTGCAACAGTAAGTGAGGGCTGGTGCAACAGTAAGTGAGGCCTGGAGCAACAGTAAGTGAAGGCTGGAGCAACAGTAAGTGAGGGCTGGTGCAACAGTGAGGGCTGGTGCAACAGTAAGTGAGGGCTGGTACAACAGTTAGTGAGGGCTGGTGCAACAGTGAGGGCTGGTGCAACAGTAAGTGAATGTTGGTGCAACAGTAAGTGAGGGCTAGTGCAACAGTAAGTGAGGGCTGGGGCAACAGTAAGTGAGGGCTGGTGCAAGAGTGAGGGCTGGGGCAACAGTAAGTGAGGGCTGGTGAAACAGTGAGGGCTGGTGCAACAGTGAGGGCTGGTGCAACAGTAAGTGAGGGCTGGTGCAACAGTAAATGAGGGCTGGTGCAACAGTGAGGGCTGGTGCAACAGTGAGGGTTGGTGCAACAGTAAGTGAGGGCTGGTGCAACAGTTAGTGAGGGCTGGTACAACAGTGAGGGCTGGTGCAACAGTAAGTGAGGGTTGGTGCAACAGTAAGTGAGGGCTGGTGCAACAGTGAGGGCTGGGGCGACAGTAAGTGAGGGCTGGTGCAACAGTTAGTGAGGGCTGGTGCAACAGTAAGTGAGGGCAGGGGCAACAGTAAGTGAAGGCTGGTGCAACAGTAAGTGAGGGCTGGGACAACAGTGAGGGCTGGTGCAACAGTATGTGAGGGTTGGTGCAACAGTAAGTGAGGCCTGGAGCAACAGTAAGTGAAAGCTGGAGCAACAGTAAGTGAGGGCTGGTGCAACAGTGAGGGCTTGGGCAACAGTGAGGGCTGGTGCAACAGTAAGTGAGGGCTGGTACAACAGTTAGTGAGGGCTGGTGCAACAGTGAGGGCTGGGGCAACAGTGAGGGCTGGTGCAACAGTAAGTGAGGGCTGGTACAACAGTTAGTGAGGGCTGGGGCAACAGTGAGGGTTGGTGCAACAGTAAGTGAGGGCTGGTGCAACAGTAAATGAGGGCTGGGGCAACAGTAAGTGAGGGCTGGTGCAAGAGTGAGGGCTGGGGCAACAGTAAGTGAGGGCTGGTGCAACAGTGAGGGCTGGTGCAACAGTGAGGGCTGGTGCAACAGTAAGTGAGGGCTGGTGCAACAGTAAGTGAGGGCTGGTGCAACAGTGAGGGCTGGTGCAACAGTGAGGGTTGGTGCAACAGTAAGTGAGGGCTGGTGCTACAGTTAGTGAGGGCTGGAACAACAGCGAGGGCTGGTGCAACAGTAAGTGAGGGCTGGTGCAACAGTAAGTGAGGGCTGGTGCAACAGTAAGTGAAGACTGGTGCAACAGTAAGTGAGGGCTGGTGCAACAGTAAGTGAGGGCTGGTGCAACAGTAAGTGAGGGTTGGTGCAACAGTAAGTGAGGGCTGGTGCAACAGTGAGGGCTGGGGCAACAGTGAGGGCTGGTGCAACAGTAAGTGAGGGCTGGTGCAACAGTTAGTGAGGGCTGGTGCAACAGTGAGGGCTGGTGCAACAGTAAGTGAGGGTTGGTGCAACAGTAAGTGAGGGCTGGTGCAACAGTGAGGGCTGGGGCAACAGTAAGTGAGGGCTGGTGCAACAGTAAGTGAGGGCTGGGGCAACAGTAAGTGAAGGCTGGTGCAACAGTAAGTGAGGGCTGGGACAACAGTGAGGGCTGGTGCAACAGTAAGTGAGGGCTGGTGCAACAGTAAGTGAGGCCTGGAGCAACAGTAAGTGAAGGCTGGAGCAACAGTAAGTGAGGGCTGGTGCAACAGTGAGGGCTGGTGCAACAGTAAGTGAGGGCTGGTACAACAGTTAGTGAGGGCTGGTGCAACAGTGAGGGCTGGTGCAACAGTAAGTGAGGGTTGGTGCAACAGTAAGTGAGGGCTAGTGCAACAGTAAGTGAGGGCTGGGGCAACAGTAAGTGAGGGCTGGTGCAAGAGTGAGGGCTGGGGCAACAGTAAGTGAGGGCTGGTGAAACAGTGAGGGCTGGTGCAACAGTGAGGGCTGGTGCAACAGTAAGTGAGGGCTGGTGCAACAGTAAGTGAGGGCTGGTGCAACAGTGAGGGCTGGTGCAACAGTGAGGGTTGGTGCAACAGTAAGTGAGGGCTGGTGCAACAGTTAGTGAGGGCTGGTACAACAGTGAGGGCTGGTGCAACAGTAAGTGAGGGTTGGTGCAACAGTAAGTGAGGGCTGGTGCAACAGTGAGGGCTGGGGCGACAGTAAGTGAGGGCTGGTGCAACAGTTAGTGAGGGCTGGTGCAACAGTAAGTGAGGGCTGGTGCAACAGTGAGGGCTGGTGCAACAGTAAGTGAGGGCTGGTGCAACAGTGAGGGCTGGTGCAACAGTAAGTGAGGGCTGATGCAACAGTAAGTGAGGGCTGGGGCAACAGTGAGGGCTAGTGCAACAGTAAGTGAGGACTGGTGCAACAGTAAGTGAGGGCTGGTGCAACAGTAAGTGAGGGCTGGGGCAACAGTAAGTGAAGGCTGGTGCAACAGTAAGTTAGGGCTGGTGCAACAGTAAGTGAGGGCTGGTGCAACAGTAAGTGAGGGCTGGTGCAACAGTAAGTGAGGGCTGGGGCAACAGTAAGTGAAGGCTGGTGCAACAGTAAGTGAAGGCTGGAGCAACAGTAAGTGAGGGCTGGTGCAACAGTAAGTGAGGGTTGGTGGAACAGTAAGTGAGGGCTGGTGGAACAGTAAGTGAGGGCTGGTGCAACAGTAAGTGAGGGCTGGAGCAACAGTAAGTGAGGGCTGGTGCAACAGTAAGTGAGGGCTGGTGCAACAGTAAGTGAGGGCTGGTGCAACTGTAAGTGAGGGCTGGGGCCACAGTAAGTGAGGGCTGGTGCAACAGTAAGTGAGGGTTGGAGCAACAGTAAGTGAGGGGTGGTGCAACAGTAAGTGAGGGCTGGAGCAACAGTGAGGGCTGGGGCAACAGTAAGTGAGGGCAAGGGCAACAGTAACTGAGAGCTGGTACAACAGTTTGTGAGGGCTGGTGCAACAGTAAGTGAGGGCTGGAGCAACAGTAAGTGAGGGCTGGGGCAACAGTAAGTGAGGGCTGGTGAAACAGTAAGTGAGGGCTCGGGCAACAGTAAGTGAGGGCTGGTGCAACAGTAAGTGAAGGCTGGTGCACCAGTTAGTGAGGGCTGGGGCAACAGTTAGTGAGGGTTAGTGCAACAGTAAGTGAGGGTTGGTGCAACAGTAAGTGAGGGTTGGTGCAACAGGAAGTGAGGGCTGGTGCAACAGTAAGTGAGGGCTAGTGCAACAGTAAGTGAGGGCTGAGGCAACAGAAAGTGAGGGCTGGTGCAACAGTAAGTGAGGGCTGGGGCAACAGTAAGTGAGGGCTGGTGCAACAGTAAGTGAGGGCTGGTGCAACAGTAAATGAGGGGTGGTGCAACAGTAAGTGAGGGCTGGAGCAACAGTGAGGGCTGGTGCAACAGAAAGTGAGGGCTGGGGCAACAGTAAGTGAGGGCTGGTGCAACAGTAAGTGTGGGCTGGTGCAACAGTAGGTGAGAGCTGGTACAACAGTAAGTGAGGGCTGGTGCAACAGTAAGTGAGGGCTGGTACAACAGTTAGTGAGGGCTGGGGCAACAGTGAGGGTTGGTGCAACAGTAAGTGAGGGCTGGTGCAACAGTAAATGAGGGCTGGGGCAACAGTAAGTGAGGGCTGGTGCAACAGTGAGGGCTGGTGCAACAGTGAGGGTTGGTGCAACAGTAAGTGAGGGCTGGTGCAACAGTTAGTGAGGGCTGGAACAACAGCGAGGGCTGGTGCAACAGTAAGTGAGGGCTGGTGCAACAGTAAGTGAGGGCTGGTACAACAGTTAGTGAGGGCTGGGGCAACAGTGAGGGCTGGTGCAACAGTAAGTGAGGGCTGGTACAACAGTTAGTGAGGGCTGGGGCAACAGTGAGGGTTGGTGCAACAGTAAGTGAGGGCTGGTGCAACAGTAAATGAGGGCTGGGGCAACAGTAAGTGAGGGCTGGTGCAAGAGTGAGGGCTGGGGCAACAGTAAGTGAGGGCTGGTGCAACAGTGAGGGCTGGTGCAACAGTGAGGGCTGGTGCAACAGTAAGTGAGGGCTGGTGCAACAGTAAGTGAGGGCTGGTGCAACAGTGAGGGCTGGTGCAACAGTGAGGGTTGGTGCAACAGTAAGTGAGGGCTGGTGCAACAGTTAGTGAGGGCTGGAACAACAGCGAGGGCTGGTGCAACAGTAAGTGAGGGCTGGTGCAACAGTAAGTGAGGGCTGGTGCAACAGTAAGTGAAGACTGGTGCAACAGTAAGTGAGGGCTGGTGCAACAGTAAGTGAGGGCTGGTGCAACAGTAAGTGAGGGTTGGTGCAACAGTAAGTGAGGGCTGGTGCAACAGTGAGGGCTGGGGCAACAGTGAGGGCTGGTGCAACAGTAAGTGAGGGCTGGTGCAACAGTTAGTGAGGGCTGGTGCAACAGTGAGGGCTGGTGCAACAGTAAGTGAGGGTTGGTGCAACAGTAAGTGAGGGCTGGTGCAACAGTGAGGGCTGGGGCAACAGTAAGTGAGGGCTGGTGCAACAGTAAGTGAGGGCTGGGGCAACAGTAAGTGAAGGCTGGTGCAACAGTAAGTGAGGGCTGGGACAACAGTGAGGGCTGGTGCAACAGTAAGTGAGGGCTGGTGCAACAGTAAGTGAGGCCTGGAGCAACAGTAAGTGAAGGCTGGAGCAACAGTAAGTGAGGGCTGGTGCAACAGTGAGGGCTGGTGCAACAGTAAGTGAGGGCTGGTACAACAGTTAGTGAGGGCTGGTGCAACAGTGAGGGCTGGTGCAACAGTAAGTGAGGGTTGGTGCAACAGTAAGTGAGGGCTAGTGCAACAGTAAGTGAGGGCTGGGGCAACAGTAAGTGAGGGCTGGTGCAAGAGTGAGGGCTGGGGCAACAGTAAGTGAGGGCTGGTGAAACAGTGAGGGCTGGTGCAACAGTGAGGGCTGGTGCAACAGTAAGTGAGGGCTGGTGCAACAGTAAGTGAGGGCTGGTGCAACAGTGAGGGCTGGTGCAACAGTGAGGGTTGGTGCAACAGTAAGTGAGGGCTGGTGCAACAGTTAGTGAGGGCTGGTACAACAGTGAGGGCTGGTGCAACAGTAAGTGAGGGTTGGTGCAACAGTAAGTGAGGGCTGGTGCAACAGTGAGGGCTGGGGCGACAGTAAGTGAGGGCTGGTGCAACAGTTAGTGAGGGCTGGTGCAACAGTAAGTGAGGGCTGGTGCAACAGTGAGGGCTGGTGCAACAGTAAGTGAGGGCTGGTGCAACAGTGAGGGCTGGTGCAACAGTAAGTGAGGGCTGATGCAACAGTAAGTGAGGGCTGGGGCAACAGTGAGGGCTAGTGCAACAGTAAGTGAGGACTGGTGCAACAGTAAGTGAGGGCTGGTGCAACAGTAAGTGAGGGCTGGGGCAACAGTAAGTGAAGGCTGGTGCAACAGTAAGTTAGGGCTGGTGCAACAGTAAGTGAGGGCTGGTGCAACAGTAAGTGAGGGCTGGTGCAACAGTAAGTGAGGGCTGGGGCAACAGTAAGTGAAGGCTGGTGCAACAGTAAGTGAAGGCTGGAGCAACAGTAAGTGAGGGCTGGTGCAACAGTAAGTGAGGGTTGGTGGAACAGTAAGTGAGGGCTGGTGGAACAGTAAGTGAGGGCTGGTGCAACAGTAAGTGAGGGCTGGAGCAACAGTAAGTGAGGGCTGGTGCAACAGTAAGTGAGGGCTGGTGCAACAGTAAGTGAGGGCTGGTGCAACTGTAAGTGAGGGCTGGGGCAACAGTAAGTGAGGGCTGGTGCAACAGTAAGTGAGGGTTGGAGCAACAGTAAGTGAGGGGTGGTGCAACAGTAAGTGAGGGCTGGAGCAACAGTGAGGGCTGGGGCAACAGTAAGTGAGGGCAAGGGCAACAGTAACTGAGAGCTGGTACAACAGTTTGTGAGGGCTGGTGCAACAGTAAGTGAGGGCTGGAGCAACAGTAAGTGAGGGCTGGGGCAACAGTAAGTGAGGGCTGGTGAAACAGTAAGTGAGGGCTCTGGCAACAGTAAGTGAGGGCTGGTGCAACAGTAAGTGAAGGCTGGTGCACCAGTTAGTGAGGGCTGGGGCAACAGTTAGTGAGAGTTAGTGCAACAGTAAGTGAGGGTTGGTGCAACAGTAAGTGAGGGTTGGTGCAACAGGAAGTGAGGGCTGGTGCAACAGTAAGTGAGGGCTAGTGCAACAGTAAGTGAGGGCTGAGGCAACAGAAAGTGAGGGCTGGTGCAACAGTAAGTGAGGGCTGGGGCAACAGTAAGTGAGGGCTGGTGCAACAGTAAGTGAGGGCTGGTGCAACAGTAAATGAGGGGTGGTGCAACAGTAAGTGAGGGCTGGAGCAACAGTGAGGGCTGGTGCAACAGAAAGTGAGGGCTGGGGCAACAGTAAGTGAGGGCTGGTGCAACAGTAAGTGTGGGCTGGTGCAACAGTAGGTGAGAGCTGGTACAACAGTAAGTGAGGGCTGGTGCAACAGTAAATGAGGGGTGGTGCAACAGTAAGTGAGGGCTGGAGCAACAGTGAGGGCTGGTGCAACAGTAAGTGAGGGCTGGGGCAACAGTAAGTGAGGGCTGGTGCAACAGTAAGTGAGGGCTGGTGCAACAATAAGTGAGGACTGGTGCAACAGTAAGTGAGGGCTGGTGAAACAGTAAGTGAGGGCTCGGGCAACAGTAAGTGAGGGCTGGTGCAACAGTAAGTGAAGGCTGGTGCAACAGTTAGTGAGGGCTGCGGCAACAGTAAATGAGGGCTGGTGCAACAGTAAGTGAGGGCTGGTGCAACAGTAAGTGAGGGGTGGTGCAACAGTAAGTGAGGGCTGGAGCAACAGTGAGGGCTGGGGCAACAGTAAGTGAGGGCTTGGGCAACAGTAACTGAGAGCTGGTACAACAGTTTGTGAGGGCTGGTGCAACAGTGAGGGCTGGTGCAACAGTAAGTGAGGGCTGGTGCAACAGTAAGTGAGGCCTGGGGCAACAGTGAGGGCTAGAGCAACAATAAGTGAGGGCTAGTGCAACAGTAAGTGAGGGCTGGTGCAACAGTAAGTGAGGGCTGGGGCAACAGTGGGTGAGGGCTGGTGCAACAGTAAATGAGGGCTGGAGCAACAGTGAGGGCTAGTGCAACAGTAAGTGAGGGCTGGTGCAACAGTAAGTGAGGGCTGGGGCAACAGTGAGGGCTAGTGCAACAGTAAGTGAGGGCTGGTGCAACAGTAAGTAAGGGCTGGTGCAACAGTAAGTGAGGGCTGGTGCAACAGTAAGTGAGGGCTGGGGCAACAGTAAGTGAGGACTGGTGCAACAGTAAGTGAGGGCTGGGGCAACAGTAAGTGAGGGCTGGTGCAACAGTAAGTGAGGGCTGGTGGAACAGTGAGGGCTGGTGCAACAGTAAGTGAGGGCTGGTGCAACAGTGAAGGCTGGTGCAACAGTAAGTGAGGGCTGGTGCAACAGTGAGGGCTGGGGCAACAGTAAGTGAGGGCTGGTGCAACTGTAAGTGAGGGCTGGGCCAACAATAAGTGAGGGCTGGTGCAACAGTAAGTGAGGGCTGGTGCAACAGTAAGTGAGGGCTGGTGCAACAGTAGGTGAGGGCTGGTGCAACAGTAAGTGAGGGCTGGGGCAACAGTAGGTGAGGGCTGGTGCAACAGTGAGGGCTGGTACAACAGTAAGTGAGGGCTGGTGCAACAGTGAGGGCTCGGGCAACAGTAAGTGAGGGCTGGTGCAACAGTAGGTGAGGGCTGGTGCAACAGTGAGGGCTGGTACAACAGTAAGTGAGGGCTGGTGCAACAGTGAGGGCTGGTGCAACAGGAAGTGAGGGCTGGTGCAACAGTGAGGGCTGATGCAACAGTAAGTGAGGGCTGGTGCAACAGTGAGGGCTGGGGCAACAGTAAGTGAGGGCTGGTGCAGCAGCAAGTGAGGGCTGGGGCAACAGTAAGTGAGGGCTGGTGCAACAGTAAGTGAGGGCTGGTGCAACAGTAAGTGGGGGCTGGTGCAACAGTAAGTGAGGGCTGGGGCAACAGTAAGTGAGGGCTGGGGCAACAGTGAAGGCTGGTGCAACAGTAAGTAAGGGCTGGTACAACAGTGAGGGCTGGTGCAACAGTAAGTGAGGGCTGGGGCAACAGTAAGTGAGGGCTGGGGAAACAGTAAGTGAGGGCTGGGGCAACAGTAAGTGAGAGCTGGTGCAACAGTTAGTGAGGGCTGGTGCAACAGCAAGTGAGGGCTGGAGCAACAGTGAGGGCTGGTGCAACAGTTAGTGAGGGCTTGTGCAACAGTAAGTGAGGGCTGGGGCAACAGTAAGTGAGGGCTGGAGCAAGAGTGAGTGAGGGCTGGGGCAACAGTGAGAGCTGGGGCAACAGTGAGGGCTGGGGCAACAGTGAGGGCTGGGGCAACAGTAAGTGAGGGCTGGTGCAACTGTAAGTGAGAGCTGGTGCAACAGTAAGTGAGGGCTGGTGTCACAGTAAATGAGGGCTGGTGCAACAGTAAGAGAGGGCTGGTGCAACAGTAAGTGAGGGCTGGTGCAACAGAAGGTGAGGGCTGGTGCAACAGTAAGTGACGGCTGGTGCAACAGTAAGTGAGGGCTGGAGCAACAGTAAGTGAGGGCTGGGGCAACAGTGAGAGCTGGGGCAACAGTGAGGGCTGGGGCAACAGTAAGTGAGGGGTGGTGCAACAGTAAGTGAGGGCTGGTGCAACAGTAAGTGAGGGCTGGTGCAACAGTAAGTGAGGGCTGGTGCAACAGTAAGTGAGGGCTGGGGCAACAGTAAGTGAGGGCTGGAGCAACAGTGAGGACTGGGGCAACAGTAAGTGAGGGTTGGGGCAACAGTAAGTGAGGGCTGGGGCAACAGTGAGGGCTAGTGCAACAGTAACTGAGGGCTGGTGCAACAGTAAGTAAGGGCTGGGGCAACAGTAAGTGAGTTCTGGTGCAACAGTAAGTGAGGGCTGGTGCAACAGTAAGTGAGGGCTGGAGCAACAGTGAGGGCTGGTGCAACAGTAAGTGAGGGCTGGAGCAACAGTAAGTGAAGGCTGGTGCAACACTGAGGGCTGGTGCAACAGTGAGGGCTGGGGCAACAGTAAGTGAGTTCTGGTGCAACAGTAAGTGAGGGCTGGTGCAACAGTGAGGGCTGGTACAACAGTAAGTGAGGGCTGGTGAAACAGTGAGGGCTGGGGCAACAGTAAGTGAGGGTTGGTGCAACAGTAGGTGAGGGCTGGTGCAACAGTGAGGGCTGATGCAACAGTGAGGGCTGGTGCAACAATGAGGGCTGGGGCAACAGTAAGTGAGGGCTGGTGCAACAGTAGGTGAGGGCTGGTGCAACAGTGAGGGCTGGTACAACAGTAAGTGAGGGCTGGTGCAACAGTGAGGGCTGGTGCAACAGTAAGTGAGGGCTGGTGCAACAGTAAGTGAGGGCTGGTGCAACAGTGAGGGCTGATGCAACAGTAAGTGAGGGCTGGTGCAACAATGAGGGCTGGGGCAACAGTAAGTGAGTGCTGGTGCAGCAGCAAGTGAGGGCTGGGGCAACAGTAAGTGAGGGCTGGTGCAACAGTAAGTGAGGGCTGGTGCAACAGTAAGTGAGAGCTGGTGCAACAGTAAGTGAGGGCTGGGGCAACAGTAAGTGAGGGCTGGGGCAACAGTGAAGGCTGGTGCAACAGTAAGTAAGGGCTGGTACAACAGTGAGGGCTGGTGCAACAGTAAGTGAGGGCGGGTGCAACAGTAAGTGAGGGCTGGTGCAACAGTAAGTGAGGGCTGGGCAACAGTAAGTGAGGGCTGGTGCAACAGTAAGTGAGGGCTGGTGCAACAGAAAGTGAGGGCTTTAGCAACAGTGACTGCTGGGGCAACAGTGAGGGCTGGGGCAACAGTGAGGGCTGTGGCAACAGTGAGGGCTGGGGCAACAATAAGTGAGGGCTGGTGCAACAGTAAGTGATGGCTGGGGCAACAGTAAGTGAGGGCTGGTGCAACAGTAAGTGAAGGCTGGTGCACCAGTTAGTGAGGGCTGGGGCAACAGTTAGTGAGGGTTAGTGCAACAGTAAGTGAGGGTTGGTGCAACAGTAAGTGAGGGTTGGTGCAACAGGAAGTGAGGGTTGGAGCAACAGTAAGTGAGGGGTGGTGCAACAGTAAGTGAGGGCTGGAGCAACAGTGAGGGCTGGGGCAACAGTAAGTGAGGGCAAGGGCAACAGTAACTGAGAGCTGGTACAACAGTTTGTGAGGGCTGGTGCAACAGTAAGTGAGGGCTGGAGCAACAGTAAGTGAGGGCTGGGGCAACAGAAAGTGAGGGCTGGTGAAATAGTAAGTGAGGGCTCGGGCAACAGTAAGTGAGGGCTGGTGCAACAGTAAGTGAAGGCTGGTGCACCAGTTAGTGAGGGCTGGGGCAACAGTTAGTGAGGGTTAGTGCAACAGTAAGTGAGGGTTGGTGCAACAGTAAGTGAGGGTTGGTGCAACAGGAAGTGAGGGCTGGTGCAACAGTAAGTGAGGGCTAGTGCAACAGTAAGTGAGGGCTGAGGCAACAGAAAGTGAGGGCTGGTGCAACAGTAAGTGAGGGCTGGGGCAACAGTAAGTGAGGGCTGGTGCAACAGTAAGTGAGGACTGGTGCAACAGTAAATGAGGGGTGGTGCAACAGTAAGTGAGGGCTGGAGCAACAGTGAGGGCTGGTGCAACAGAAAGTGAGGGCTGGGGCAACAGTAAGTGAGGGCTGGTGCAACAGTAAGTGTGGGCTGGTGCAACAGTAGGTGAGAGCTGGTACAACAGTAAGTGAGGGCTGGTGCAACAGTAAATGAGGGGTGGTGCAACAGTAAGTGAGGGCTGGAGCAACAGTGAGGGCTGGTGCAACAGTAAGTGAGGGCTGGGGCAACAGTAAGGGAGGGCTGGTGCAACAGTAAGTGAGGGCTGGTGCAACAATAAGTGAGGACTGGTGCAACAGTAAGTGAGGGCTGGTGAAACAGTAAGTGAGGGCTCGGGCAACAGTAAGTGAGGGCTGGTGCAACAGTAAGTGAAGGCTGGTGCAACAGTTAGCGAGGGCTGCGGCAACAGTAAATGAGGGCTGGTGCAACAGTAAGTGAGGGCTGGTGCAACAGTAAGTGAGGGGTGGTGCAACAGTAAGTGAGGGCTGGAGCAACAGTGAGGGCTGGGGCAACAGTAAGTGAGGGCTTGGGCAACAGTAACTGAGAGCTGGTACAACAGTTTGTGAGGGCTGGTGCAACAGTGAGGGCTGGTGCAACAGTAAGTGAGGGCTGGTGCAACAGTAAGTGAGGCCTGGGGCAACAGTGAGGGCTAGAGCAACAATAAGTGAGGGCTAGTGCAACAGTAAGTGAGGGCTGGTGCAACAGTAAGTGAGGGCTGGGGCAACAGTGGGTGAGGGCTGGTGCAACAGTAAATGAGGGCTGGAGCAACAGTGAGGGCTAGTGCAACAGTAAGTGAGGGCTGGTGCAACAGTAAGTGAGGGCTGGGGCAACAGTGAGGGCTAGTGCAACAGTAAGTGAGGGCTGGTGCAACAGTAAGTAAGGGCTGGTGCAACAGTAAGTGAGGGCTGGTGCAACAGTAAGTGAGGGCTAGGGCAACAGTAAGTGAGGACTGGTGCAACAGTAAGTGAGGGCTGGGGCAACAGTAAGTGAGGGCTGGTGCAACAGTAAGTGAGGGCTGGTGGAACAGTGAGGGCTGGTGCAACAGTAAGTGAGGGCTGGTGCAACAGTGAAGGCTGGTGCAACAGTAAGTGAGGGCTGGTGCAACAGTGAGGGCTGGGGCAACAGTAAGTGAGGGCTGGTGCAACCGTAAGTGAGGGCTGGGGCAACAATAAGTGAAGGCTGGTGCAACAGTAAGTGAGGGCTGGTGCAACAGTAAGTGAGGGCTGGTGCAACAGTAGGTGAGGGCTGGTGCAACAGTAAGTGAGGGCTGGGGCAACAGTAGGTGAGGGCTGGTGCAACAGTGAGGGCTGGTACAACAGTAAGTGAGGGCTGGTGCAACAGTGAGGGCTCGGGCAACAGTAAGTGAGGGCTGGTGCAACAGTAGGTGAGGGCTGGTGCAACAGTGAGGGCTGGTACAACAGTAAGTGAGGGCTGGTGCAACAGTGAGGGCTGGTGCAACAGGAAGTGAGGGCTGGTGCAACAGTGAGGGCTGATGCAACAGTAAGTGAGGGCTGGTGCAACAGTGAGGGCTGGGGCAACAGTAAGTGAGGGCTGGTGCAGCAGCAAGTGAGGGCTGGGGCAACAGTAGGTGAGGGCTGGTGCAACAGTAAGTGAGGGCTGGTGCAACAGTAAGTGGGGGCTGGTGCAACAGTAAGTGAGGGCTGGGGCAACAGTAAGTGAGGGCTGGGGCAACAGTGAAGGCTGGTGCAACAGTAAGTAAGGGCTGGTACAACAGTGAGGGCTGGTGCAACAGTAAGTGAGGGCTGGGGCAACAGTAAGTGAGGGCTGGGGAAACAGTAAGTGAGGGCTGGGGCAACAGTAAGTGAGAGCTGGTGCAACAGTTAGTGAGGGCTGGTGCAACAGCAAGTGAGGGCTGGAGCAACAGTGAGGGCTGGTGCAACAGTTAGTGAGGGCTTGTGCAACAGTAAGTGAGGGCTGGGGCAACAGTAAGTGAGGGCTGGAGCAAGAGTGAGTGAGGGCTGGGGCAACAGTGAGAGCTGGGGCAACAGTGAGGGCTGGGGCAACAGTGAGGGCTGGGGCAACAGTAAGTGAGGGCTGGTGCAACTGTAAGTGAGAGCTGGTGCAACAGTAAGTGAGGGCTGGTGCCACAGTAAATGAGGGCTGGTGCAACAGTAAGAGAGGGCTGGTGCAACAGTAAGTGAGGGCTGGTGCAACAGAAGGTGAGGGCTGGTGCAACAGTAAGTGACGGCTGGTGCAACAGTAAGTGAGGGCTTGAGCAACAGTAAGTGAGGGCTGGGGCAACAGTGAGAGATGGGGCAACAGTGAGGGCTGGGGCAACAGTAAGTTAGGGGTTGTTCAACAGTAAGTGAGGGCTGGTGCAACAGTAAGTGAGGGCTGGTGCAAGAGTAAGTGAGGGCTGGTGCAACAGTAAGTGAGGGCTGGGGCAACAGTAAGTGAGGGCTGGAGCAACAGTGAGGGCTGGGGCAACAGTAAGTGAGGGTTGGGGCAACAGTAAGTGAGGGCTGGGGCAACAGTGAGGGCTAGTGCAACAGTAACTGAGGGCTGGTGCAACAGTAAGTAAGGGCTGGGGCAACAGTAAGTGAGTTCTGGTGCAACAGTAAGTGAGGGCTGGTGCAACAGTAAGTGAGGGCTGGAGCAACAGTGAGGGCTGGTGCAACAGTAAGTGAGGGCTGGAGCAACAGTAAGTGAAGGCTGGTGCAACACTGAGGGCTGGTGCAACAGTGAGGGCTGGGGCAACAGTAAGTGAGTTCTGGTGCAACAGTAAGTGAGGGCTGGTGCAACAGTGAGGGCTGGTACAACAGTAAGTGAGGGCTGGTGAAACAGTGAGGGCTGGGGCAACAGTAAGTGAGGGTTGGTGCAACAGTAGGTGAGGGCTGGTGCAACAGTGAGAGCTGATGCAACAGTGAGGGCTGGTGCAACAATGAGGGCTGGGGCAACAGTAAGTGAGGGCTGGTGCAACAGTAGGTGAGGGCTGGTGCAACAGTGAGGGCTGGTACAACAGTAAGTGAGGGCTGGTGCAACAGTGAGGGCTGGTGCAACAGTAAGTGAGGGCTGGTGCAACAGTAAGTGAGGGCTGGTGCAACAGTGAGGGCTGATGCAACAGTAAGTGAGGGCTGGTGCAACAATGAGGGCTGGGGCAACAGTAAGTGAGGGCTGGTGCAGCAGCAAGTGAGGGCTGGGGCAACAGTAAGTGAGGGCTGGTGCAACAGTAAGTGAGGGCTGGTGCAACAGTAAGTGAGGGCTGGTGCAACAGTAAGTGAGGGCTGGGGCAACAGTAAGTGAGGGCTGGGGCAACAGTGAAGGCTGGTGCAACAGTAAGTAAGGGCTGGTACAACAGTGAGGGCTGGTGCAACAGTAAGTGAGGGCGGGTGCAACAGTAAGTGAGGGCTGGTGCAACAGTAAGTGAGGGCTGGGCAACAGTAAGTGAGGGCTGGTGCAACAGTAAGTGAGGGCTGGTGCAACAGAAAGTGAGGGCTTTAGCAACAGTGACTGCTGGGGCAACAGTGAGGGCTGGGGCAACAGTGAGGGCTGGGGCAACAGTGAGGGCTGGGGCAACAGTAAGTGAGGGCTGGTGCAACAGTAAGTGATGGCTGGGGAACAGTAAGTGAGGGCTGGTGCAACAGTAAGTGAGGGCTGGTGCAACAGTAAGTGAGGGCTGGTGCAACACTAAGTGAGGGCTGGGGCAACACTAAGTGAGGGCTGGAGCAACAGTGAGGGCTGGGGCAACAGTAAGTGAGGGTTGGGGCAACAGTAAGTGAGGGCTGGGGCAACAGTGAGGGCTGGTGCAACAGTAACTGAGGGCTGGTGCAACAGTAAGTAAGGGCTGGGGCAGCAGTAAGTGAGTTCTGGTGCAACAGTAAGTGAGGGCTGGTGCAACAGTAAGTGAGGGCTGGAGCAACAGTGAGGGCTGGTGCAACAGTAAGTGAGGGCTGGAGCAACAGTAATTGAGGGCTGGTGCAACAGTGAGGGCTGGGGCAACAGTAAGTGAGGGCTGGTGCAACAGTAAGTGAGGGCTGGTGCAACAGTAAGTGAGGGCTGGTGCAACAGTAAGTGAGGGCTTGGGCAACAGTAACTGAGATCTGGTACAACAGTTTGTGAGGGCTGGTGCAACAGTGAGGGCTGGTGCAACAGTAAGTGAGGGCTGGTGCAACAGTAAGTGAGGCCTGGGGCAACAGTGAGGGCTAGAGCAACAATAAGAGAGGGCTTGTGCAACAGTAAGTGAGGGCTGGTGCAACAGTAAGTGAGGGCTGGGGCAACAGTAAGTGAGGGCTGGTGCAACAGTAAATGAGGGCTGGAGCAACAGTGAGGGCTAGTGCAACAGTAAGTGAGGGCTGGTGCAACTGTAAGTGAGGGCTGGTGCAACAGTAAGTGAGGGCTGGTGCAACAGTAAATGAGGGCTGGTGCAACAGTAAGAGAGGGCTGGTGCAACAGTAAGTGAGGGCTGGTGCAACAGAAGGTGAGGGCTGGTGCAACAGTAAGTGACGGCTGGTGCAACAGTAAGTGACGGCTGGAGCAACAGTAAGTGAGGGTTGGGGCAACAGTGAGAGCTGGGGCAACAGTGAGGGCTGGGGCAACAGTAAGTGAGGGGTGGTGCAACAGTAAGTGAGGGCTGGTGCAACAGTAAGTGAGGGCTGGTGCAACAGTAAGTGAGGGCGGGTGCAACAGTAAGTGAGGGCTGGTGCAACAGTAAGTGAGGGCTGGGCAACAGTAAGTGCGGGCTGGTGCAACAGTAAGTGAGGGCTGGTGCAACAGTAAGTGAGGGCTTTAGCAACAGTGACTGCTGGGGCAACAGTGAGGGCTGGGGCAACAGTGAGGGCTGGAGCAACAGTGAGGGCTGGGGCAACAGTAAGTGAGGGCTGGTGCAACAGTAAGTGATGGCTGGGGCAACAGTAAGTGAGGGCTGGTGCAACAGTATGTGAGGGCTGGTGCAACAGTAAGTGAGGGCTGGTGCAACAGTTAGTGAGGGCTGGTGCAACAGCAAGTGAGGGCTGGAGCAACAGTGAGGGCTGGTGCAACAGTTAGTGAGGGCTTGTGCAACAGTAAGTGAGGGCTGGGGCAACAGTAAGTGAGGGCTGGAGCAAGAGTGAGTGAGGGCTGGGGCAACAGTGAGAGCTGGGGCAACAGTGAGGGCTGGGGCAACAGTGAGGGCTGGGGCAACAGTAAGTGAGGGCTGGTGCAACTGTAAGTGAGAGCTGGTGCAACAGTAAGTGAGGGCTGGTGCCACAGTAAATGAGGGCTGGTGCAACAGTAAGAGAGGGCTGGTGCAACAGTAAGTGAGGGCTGGTGCAACAGAAGGTGAGGGCTGGTGCAACAGTAAGTGACGGCTGGTGCAACAGTAAGTGAGGGCTGGAGCAACAGTAAGTAAGGGCTGGGGCAACAGTGAGAGCTGGGGCAACAGTGAGGGCTGGGGCAACAGTAAGTGAGGGGTGGTGCAACAGTAAGTGAGGGCTGGTGCAACAGTAAGTGAGGGCTGGTGCAACAGTAAGTGAGGGCTGGTGCAACAGTAAGTGAGGGCTGGGGCAACAGTAAGTGAGGGCTGGAGCAACAGTGAGGACTGGGGCAACAGTAAGTGGGGGTTGGGGCAACAGTAAGTGAGGGCTGGGGCAACAGTGAGGGCTGGTGCAACAGTAACTGAGGGCTGGTGCAACAGTAAGTAAGGGCTGGGGCAACAGTAAGTGAGTTCTGGTGCAACAGTAAGTGAGGGCTGGTGCAACAGTAAGTGAGGGCTGGAGCAACAGTGAGGGCTGGTGCAACAGTAAGTGAGGGCTGGAGCAACAGTAAGTGAAGGCTGGTGCAACACTGAGGGCTGGTGCAACAGTGAGGGCTGGGGCAACAGTAAGTGAGTTCTGGTGCATCAGTAAGTGAGGGCTGGTGCAACAGTGAGGGCTGGTACAACAGTAAGTGAGGGCTGGTGAAACAGTGAGGGCTGGGGCAACAGTAAGTGAGGGTTGGTGCAACAGTAGGTGAGGGCTGGTGCAACAGTGAGGGCTGATGCAACAGTGAGGGCTGGTGCAACAATGAGGGCTGGGGCAACAGTAAGTGAGGGCTGGTGCAACAGTAGGTGAGGGCTGGTGCAACAGTGAGGGCTGGTACAACAGTAAGTGAGGGCTGGTGCAACAGTGAGGGCTGGTGCAACAGTAAGTGAGGGCTTTAGCAACAGTGACTGCTGGGGCAACAGTGAGGGCTGGGGCAACAGTGAGGGCTGGGGCAACAGTGAGGGCTGGGGCAACAGTAAGTGAGGGCTGGTGCAACAGTAAGTGATGGCTGGGGCAACAGTAAGTGAGGGCTGGTGCAACAGTAAGTGAGGGCTGGTGCAACACTAAGTGAGGGCTGGGGCAACACTAAGTGAGGGCTGGAGCAACAGTGAGGGCTGGGGCAACAGTAAGTGAGGGTTGGGGCAACAGTAAGTGAGGGCTGGGGCAACAGTGAGGGCTGGTGCAACAGTAACTGAGGGCTGGAGCAACAGTGAGGGCTGGTGCAACAGTAAGTGAGGGCTGGTGCAACAGTAAGTGAGGGCTGGTGCAACAGTAAGTGAGGGCTGGTGCAACAGTAAGTGAGGGCTGGTGCAACAGTAAGTGAGGGCTTGGGCAACAGTAACTGAGATCTGGTACAACAGTTTGTGAGGGCTGGTGCAACAGTGAGGGCTGGTGCAACAGTAAGTGAGGGCTGGTGCAACAGTAAGTGAGGCCTGGGGCAACAGTGAGGGCTAGAGCAACAATAAGAGAGGGCTAGTGCAACAGTAAGTGAGGGCTGGTGCAACAGTAAGTGAGGGCTGGGGCAACAGTAAGTGAGGGCTGGTGCAACAGTAAATGAGGGCTGGAGCAACAGTGAGGGCTAGTGCAACAGTAAGTGAGGGCTGGTGCAACTGTAAGTGAGGGCTGGTGCAACAGTAAGTGAGGGCTGGTGCAACAGTAAATGAGGGCTGGTGCAACAGTAAGAGAGGGCTGGTGCAACAGTAAGTGAGGGCTGGTGCAACAGAAGGTGAGGGCTGGTGCAACAGTAAGTGACGGCTGGTGCAACAGTAAGTGAGGGCTGGAGCAACAGTAAGTGAGGGTTGGGGCAACAGTGAGAGCTGGGGCAACAGTGAGGGCTGGGGCAACAGTAAGTGAGGGGTGGTGCAACAGTAAGTGAGGGCTGGTGCAACAGTAAGTGAGGGCTGGTGCAACAGTAAGTGAGGGCGGGTGCAACAGTAAGTGAGGGCTGGTGCAACAGTAAGTGAGGGCTGGGCAACAGTAAGTGCGGGCTGGTGCAACAGTAAGTGAGGGCTGGTGCAACAGTAAGTGAGGGCTTTAGCAACAGTGACTGCTGGGGCAACAGTGAGGGCTGGGGCAACAGTGAGGGCTGGGGCAACAGTGAGGGCTGGGGCAACAGTAAGTGAGGGCTGGTGCAACAGTAAGTGATGGCTGGGGCAACAGTAAGTGAGGGCTGGTGCAACAGTAAGTGAGGGCTGGTGCAACAGTAAGTGAGGGCTGGTGCAACAGTTAGTGAGGGCTGGTGCAACAGCAAGTGAGGGCTGGAGCAACAGTGAGGGCTGGTGCAACAGTTAGTGAGGGCTTGTGCAACAGTAAGTGAGGGCTGGGGCAACAGTAAGTGAGGGCTGGAGCAAGAGTGAGTGAGGGCTGGGGCAACAGTGAGAGCTGGGGCAACAGTGAGGGCTGGGGCAACAGTGAGGGCTGGGGCAACAGTAAGTGAGGGCTGGTGCAACTGTAAGTGAGAGCTGGTGCAACAGTAAGTGAGGGCTGGTGCCACAGTAAATGAGGGCTGGTGCAACAGTAAGAGAGGGCTGGTGCAACAGTAAGTGAGGGCTGGTGCAACAGAAGGTGAGGGCTGGTGCAACAGTAAGTGACGGCTGGTGCAACAGTAAGTGAGGGCTGGAGCAACAGTAAGTGAGGGCTGGGGCAACAGTGAGAGCTGGGGCAACAGTGAGGGCTGGGGCAACAGTAAGTGAGGGGTGGTGCAACAGTAAGTGAGGGCTGGTGCAACAGTAAGTGAGGGCTGGTGCAACAGTAAGTGAGGGCTGGTGCAACAGTAAGTGAGGGCTGGGGCAACAGTAAGTGAGGGCTGGAGCAACAGTGAGGACTGGGGCAACAGTAAGTGAGGGTTGGGGCAACAGTAAGTGAGGGCTGGGGCAACAGTGAGGGCTGGTGCAACAGTAACTGAGGGCTGGTGCAACAGTAAGTAAGGGCTGGGGCAACAGTAAGTGAGTTCTGGTGCAACAGTAAGTGAGGGCTGGTGCAACAGTAAGTGAGGGCTGGAGCAACAGTGAGGGCTGGTGCAACAGTAAGTGAGGGCTGGAGCAACAGTAAGTGAAGGCTGGTGCAACACTGAGGGCTGGTGCAACAGTGAGGGCTGGGGCAACAGTAAGTGAGTTCTGGTGCAACAGTAAGTGAGGGCTGGTGCAACAGTGAGGGCTGGTACAACAGTAAGTGAGGGCTGGTGAAACAGTGAGGGCTGGGGCAACAGTAAGTGAGGGTTGGTGCAACAGTAGGTGAGGGCTGGTGCAACAGTGAGGGCTGATGCAACAGTGAGGGCTGGTGCAACAATGAGGGCTGGGGCAACAGTAAGTGAGGGCTGGTGCAACAGTAGGTGAGGGCTGGTGCAACAGTGAGGGCTGGTACAACAGTAAGTGAGGGCTGGTGCAACAGTGAGGGCTGGTGCAACAGTAAGTGAGGGCTTTAGCAACAGTGACTGCTGGGGCAACAGTGAGGGCTGGGGCAACAGTGAGGGCTGGGGCAACAGTGAGGGCTGGGGCAACAGTAAGTGAGGGCTGGTGCAACACTAAGTGAGGGCTGGGGCAACACTAAGTGAGGGCTGGAGCAACAGTGAGGGCTGGGGCAACAGTAAGTGAGGGTTGGGGCAACAGTAAGTGAGGGCTGGGGCAACAGTGAGGGCTGGTGCAACAGTAACTGAGGGCTGGTGCAACAGTAAGTAAGGGCTGGGGCAACAGTAAGTGAGTTCTGGTGCAACAGTAAGTGAGGGCTGGTGCAACAGTAAGTGAGGGCTGGAGCAACAGTGAGGGCTGGTGCAACAGTAAGTGAGGGCTGGAGCAACAGTAATTGAGGGCTGGTGCAACACTGAGGGCTGGTGCAACAGTGAGGGCTGGGGCAACAGTAAGTGAGGGCTGGTGCAACAGTAAGTGAGGGCTGGTGCAACAGTAAGTGAGGGCTGGTGCAACAGTAAGTGAGGGCTTGGGCAACAGTAACTGAGATCTGGTACAACAGTTTGTGAGGGCTGGTGCAACAGTGAGGGCTGGTGCAACAGTAAGTGAGGCCTGGGGAAACAGTGAGGGCTAGAGCAACAATAAGAGAGGGCTAGTGCAACAGTAAGTGAGGGCTGGTGCAACAGTAAGTGAGGGCTGGGGCAACAGTAAGTGAGGGCTGGTGCAACAGTAAATGAGGGCTGGAGCAACAGTGAGGGCTAGTGCAACAGTAAGTGAGGGCTGGTGCAACAGTAAGTGAGGGTTGGGGCAACAGTGAGAGCTGGGGCAACAGTGAGGGCTGGGGCAACAGTAAGTGAGGGGTGGTGCAACAGTAAGTGAGGGCTGGTGCAACAGTAAGTGAGGGCTGGTGCAACAGTAAGTGAGGGCGGGTGCAACAGTAAGTGAGGGCTGGTGCAACAGTAAGTGAGGGCTGGGCAACAGTAAGTGAGGGCTGGTGCAACAGTAAGTGAGGGCTGGTGCAACAGTAAGTGAGGGCTTTAGCAACAGTGACTGCTGGGGCAACAGTGAGGGCTGGGGCAACAGTGAGGGCTGGGGCAACAGTGAGGGCTGGGGCAACAGTAAGTGAGGGCTGGTGCAACAGTAAGTGATGGCTGGGGCAACAGTAAGTGAGGGCTGGTGCAACAGTAAGTGAGGGCTGGTGCAACAGTAAGCGAGGGCTGGTGCAACACTAAGTGAGGGCTGGGGCAACACTAAGTGAGGGTTGGAGCAACAGTGAGGGCTGGGGCAACAGTAAGTGAGGGTTGGGACAACAGTAAGTGAGGGCTGGGGCAACAGTGAGGGCTGGTGCAACAGTAACTGAGGGCTGGTGCAACAGTAAGTAAGGGCTGGGGCAACAGTAAGTGAGTTCTGGTGCAACAGTAAGTGAGGGCTGGTAAAACAGTAAGTGAGGGCTGGAGCAACAGTGAGGGCTGGTGCAACAGTAAGTGAGGGCTGGAGCAACAGTAATTGAGGGCTGGTGCAACACTGAGGGCTGGTGCAACAGTGAGGGCTGGGGCAACAGTAAGTGAGGGCTGGTGCAACAGTAAGTGAGGGCTGGTGCAACAGTAAGTGAGGGCTGGTGCAACAGTAAGTGAGGGCTTGGGCAACAGTAACTGAGATCTGGTACAACAGTTTGTGAGGGCTGGTGCAACAGTGAGGGCTGGTGCAACAGTAAGTGAGGGCTGGTGCAACAGTAAGTGAGGCCTGGGGCAACAGTGAGGGCTAGAGCAACAATAAGAGAGGGCTAGTGCAACAGTAAGTGAGGGCTGGTGCAACAGTAAGTGAGGGCTGGGGCAACAGTAAGTGAGGGCTGGTGCAACAGTAAATGAGGGCTGGAGCAACAGTGAGGGCTAGTGCAACAGTAAGTGAGGGCTGGTGCAACAGTAAGTGAGGGCTGGGGCAACAGTGAGGGCTACTGCAACAGTAAGTGAGGGCTGGTGCAACAGTAAGTGAGGGCTGGTGCAACAGTAAGTGAGGGCTGGTGCAACAGTTAGTGAGGGCTGGGGCAACAGTAAGTGAGGACTGGTGCAACAGTAAGTGAGGGCTGGGGCAACAGTAAGTGAGGGCTGGTGCAACAGTAAGTGAGGGCTGGTGGAACAGTGAGGGCTGGTGCAACAGTAAGTGAGGGCTGGTGCAACAGTGAAGGCTGGTGCAACAGTAAGTGAGGGCTGGTGCAACAGTGAGGGCTGGGGCAACAGTGAGGGCTTGGGCAACAGTAAGTGAGGGGTGGTGCAACAGTAAGTGAGGGCTGGTGCAACAGTAAGTGAGGGCTGGTGCAACAGTAAGTGAGGGCTGGTGCAACAGTAAGTGAGGGCTGGGGCAACAGTAAGTGAGGGCTGGAGCAACAGTGAGGACTGGGGCAACAGTAAGTGAGGGTTGGGGCAACAGTAAGTGAGGGCTGGGGCAACAGTGAGGGCTGGTGCAACAGTAACTGAGGGCTGGTGCAACAGTAAGTAGGGGCTGGGGCAACAGTAAGTGAGTTCTGGTGCAACAGTAAGTGAGGGCTGGTGCAACAGTAAGTGAGGGCTGGAGCAACAGTGAGGGCTGGTGCAACAGTAAGTGAGGGCTGGAGCAACAGTAAGTGAAGGCTGGTGCAACACTGAGGGCTGGTGCAACAGTGAGGGCTGGGGCAACAGTAAGTGAGTTCTGGTGCAACAGTAAGTGAGGGCTGGTGCAACAGTGAGGGCTGGTACAACAGTAAGTGAGGGCTGGTGAAACAGTGAGGGCTGGGGCAACAGTAAGTGAGGGTTGGTGCAACAGTAGGTGAGGGCTGGTGCAACAGTGAGGGCTGATGCAACAGTGAGGGCTGGTGCAACAATGAGGGCTGGGGCAACAGTAAGTGAGGGCTGGTGCAACAGTAGGTGAGGGCTGGTGCAACAGTGAGGGCTGGTACAACAGTAAGTGAGGGCTGGTGCAACAGTGAGGGCTGGTGCAACAGTAAGTGAGGGCTTTAGCAACAGTGACTGCTGGGGCAACAGTGAGGGCTGGGGCAACAGTGAGGGCTGGGGCAACAGTGAGGGCTGGGGCAACAGTAAGTGAGGGCTGGTGCAACAGTAAGTGATGGCTGGGGCAACAGTAAGTGAGGGCTGGTGAAACAGTAAGTGAGGGCTGGTGCAACAGTAAGTGAGGGCTGGTGCAACACTAAGTGAGGGCTGGGGCAACACTAAGTGAGGGCTGGAGCAACAGTGAGGGCTGGGGCAACAGTAAGTGAGGGTTGGGGCAACAGTAAGTGAGGGCTGGGGCAACAGTGAGGGCTGGTGCAACAGTAACTGAGGGCTGGTGCAACAGTAAGTAAGGGCTGGGGCAACAGTCAGTGAGGGCTGGGCAACAGTAAGTGAGGGCTGGTGCAACAGTAAGTGAGGGCTGGTGCAACAGTAAGTGAGGGCTTTAGCAACAGTGACTGCTGGGGCAACAGTGAGGGCTGGGGCAACAGTGAGGGCTGGGGCAACAGTAACTGAGATCTGGTACAACAGTTTGTGAGGGCTGGTGCAACAGTGAGGGCTGGTGCAACAGTAAGTGAGGGCTGGTGCAACAGTAAGTGAGGCCTGGGGCAACAGTGAGGGCTAGAGCAACAATAAGAGAGGGCTAGTGCAACAGTAAGTGAGGGCTGGTGCAACAGAAAGTGAGGGCTGGGGCAACAGTAAGTGAGGGCTGGTGCAACAGTAAATGAGGGCTGGAGCAACAGTGAGGGCTAGTGCAACAGTAAGTGAGGGCTGGTGCAACTGTAAGTGAGGGCTGGTGCAACAGTAAGTGAGGGCTGGTGCAACAGTAAATGAGGGCTGGTGCAACAGTAAGAGAGGGGCTGGTGCAACAGTAAGTGAGGGCTGGTGCAACAGAAGGTGAGGGCTGGTGCAACAGTAAGTGACGGCTGGTGCAACAGTAAGTGAGGGCTGGAGCAACAGTAAGTGAGGGTTGGGGCAACAGTGAGAGCTGGGGCAACAGTGAGGGCTGGGGCAACAGTAAGTGAGGGGTGGTGCAACAGTAAGTGAGGGCTGGTGCAACAGTAAGTGAGGGCTGGTGCAACAGTAAGTGAGGGCGGGTGCAACAGTAAGTGAGGGCTGGTGCAACAGTAAGTGAGGGCTGGGCAACAGTAAGTGAGGGCTGGTGCAACAGTAAGTGAGGGCTGGTGCAACAGTAAGTGAGGGCTTTAGCAACAGTGACTGCTGGGGCAACAGTGAGGGCTGGGGCAACAGTGAGGGCTGGGGCAACAGTGAGGGCTGGGGCAACAGTAAGTGAGGGCTGGTGCAACAGTAAGTGATGGCTGGGGCAACAGTAAGTGAGGGCTGGTGCAACAGTAAGTGAGGGCTGGTGCAACAGTAAGTGAGGGCTGGTGCAACACTAAGTGAGGGCTGGGGCAACACTAAGTGAGGGTTAGAGCAACAGTGAGGGCTGGGGCAACAGTAAGTGAGGGTTGGGACAACAGTAAGTGAGGGCTGGGGCAACAGTGAGGGCTGGTGCAACAGTAACTGAGGGCTGGTGCAACAGTAAGTAAGGGCTGGGGCAACAGTAAGTGAGTTCTGGTGCAACAGTAAGTGAGGGCTGGTGCAATAGTAAGTGAGGGCTGGAGCAACAGTGAGGGCTGGTGCAACAGTAAGTGAGGGCTGGAGCAACAGTAATTGAGGGCTGGTGCAACACTGAGGGCTGGTGCAACAGTGAGGGCTGGGGCAACAGTAAGTGAGGGCTGGTGCAACAGTAAGTGAGGGCTTGTGCAACAGTAAGTGAGGGCTGGTGCAACAGTAAGTGAGGGCTTGGGCAACAGTAACTGAGATCTGGTACAACAGTTTGTGAGGGCTGGTGCAACAGTGAGGGCTGGTGCAACAGTAAGTGAGGGCTGGTGCAACAGTAAGTGAGGCCTGGGGCAACAGTGAGGGCTAGAGCAACAATAAGAGAGGGCTAGTGCAACAGTAAGTGAGGGCTGGTGCAACAGTAAGTGAGGGCTGGGGCAACAGTAAGTGAGGGCTGGTGCAACAGTAAATGAGGGCTGGAGCAACAGTGAGGGCTAGTGCAACAGTAAGTGAGGGCTGGTGCAACAGTAAGTGAGGGCTGGGGCAACAGTGAGGGCTAGTGCAACAGTAAGTGAGGGCTGGTGCAACAGTAAGTGAGGGCTGGTGCAACAGTAAGTGAGGGCTGGTGCAACAGTTAGTGAGGGCTGGGGCAACAGTAAGTGAGGACTGGTGCAACAGTAAGTGAGGGCTGGGGCAACAGTAAGTGAGGGCTGGTGCAACAGTAAGTGAGGGCTGGTGGAACAGTGAGGGCTGGTGCAACAGTAAGTGAGGGCTGGTGCAACAGTGAAGGCTGGTGCAACAGTAAGTGAGGGCTGGTGCAACAGTGAGGGCTGGGGCAACAGTAAGTGAGGGCTGGTGCAACAGTAAGTGAGGGCTGGGGCAACAATAAGTGAGGGCTGGTGCAACAGTAAGTGAGGGCTGGTGCAACAGTAAGTGAGGGCTGGTGCAACAGTAGGTGAGGGCTGGTGCAACAGTAAGTGAGGGCTGGGGCAACAGTAGGTGAGGGCTGGTGCAACAGTGAGGGCTGGTACAACAGTAAGTGAGGGCTGGTGCAACAGAGAGGGCTTGGGCAACAGTAAGTGAGGGCTGGTGCAACAGTAGGTGAGGGCTGGTGCAACAGTGAGGGCTGGTACAACAGTAAGTGAGGGCTGGTGCAACAGTGAGGGCTGGTGCAACAGGAAGTGAGGGCTGGTGCAACAGTGAGGGCTGATGCAACAGTAAGTGAGGGCTGGTGCAACAGTGAGGGCTGGGGCAACAGTAAGTGAGGGCTGGTGCAGCAGCAAGTGAGGGCTGGGGCAACAGTAAGTGAGGGCTGGTGCAACAGTAAGTGAGGGCTGGTGCAACAGTAAGTGAGGGCTGGTGCAACAGTAAGTGAGGGCTGGGGCAACAGTAAGTGAGGGCTGGGGCAACAGTGAAGGCTGGTGCAACAGTAAGTAAGGGCTGGTACAACAGTGAGGGCTGGTGCAACAGTAAGTGAGGGCTGGGGCAACAGTAAGTGAGGGCTGGGGAAACAGTAAGTGAGGGCTGGGGCAACAGTAAGTGAGAGCTGGTGCAACAGTTAGTGAGGGCTGGTGCAACAGTAAGTGAGGGCTGGAGCAACAGTGAGTGAGGGCTGGGGCAACAGTGAGAGCTGGGGCAACAGTGAGGGCTGGGGCAACAGTGAGGGCTGGGGCAACAGTAAGTGAGGGCTGGTGCAACAGTAAGTGAGAGCTGGTGCAACAGTAAGTGAGGGCTGGTGCCACAGTAAATGAGGGCTGGTGCAACAGTAAGAGAGGGCTGGTGCAACAGTAAGTGAGGGCTGGTGCAACAGAAGGTGAGGGCTGGTGCAACAGTAAGTGACGGCTGGTGCAACAGTAAGTGAGGGCTGGAGCAACAGTAAGTGAGGGCTTTGGCAACAGTGAGAGCTGGGGCAAC
>NC_091187.1:363239-446442 GCF_040958095.1 Procambarus clarkii | reverse complement strand
AACAGTGAGGGTGTGTGGGGGGGAGAGCAACAGTGAGGGTGTGTGGGGGAGAGCAACAGTGAGGGTGTGGGGGGAGAGCAACAGTGAGGGTGTGTGGGGGGAGAGCAACAGTGAGGGTGTGGGGGGGAGAGCAACAGTGAGGGTGTGTGGGGGGAGAGCAACAGTGAGGGTGTGGGGGGAGAGCAACAGTGAGGGTGTGGGGGGGAGAGCAACAGTGAGGGTGTGGGGGGGAGAGCAACAGTGAGGGTGTGGGGGGGAGAGCAACAGTGAGGGTGTGGGGGAGAGCAACAGTGACGGGTTGTTGGGGCGGAGAGCAACAGTGAGGGTGTGTGGGGGGAGAGCAACAGTGAGGGTGTGTGGGGGGAGAGCAACAGTGAGGGTTGTGGGGGGAGAGCAACAGTGAGGGTGTGTGGGGGGGGGAGCAACAGTGAGGTGTGTGGGGAGAGCAACAGTGAGGGTGTGGGGGGGAGAGCAACAGTGAGGGTGTGTGGGGGGGAGAGCGACAGTGAGGGTGTGTGGGGGAGAGCAACAGTGAGGGTGTGTGGGGGGAGAGCAACAGTGAGGGTGTGGGGGAGAGCAACAGTGAGGGGTTGGGGAGAGCAACAGTGAGGGTGTGGGGGAGAGCAACAGTGAGGTGTGTGGGGGGAGAGCAACAGTGAGGGTGTGTGGGGGAGAGAGCAACAGTGAGGGCTGTGGGGGGAGAGCAACAGTGAGGGTGTGGGGGGGAGAGCAACAGTGAGGGTGTGTGGGGGGGAGAGCAACAGTGAGGGTGTGTGGCGGGGAGAGCAACAGTGAGGATGTGGGGGGAGAGCAACAGTGAGGGTGTGTGGGGGAGAGCAACAGTGAGGGGTGTTGGGGGAGAGCAACAGGGAGGGTGTGTGGGGGAGAGCAACAGTGAGGGTGTGTGGGGGGAGAGCAACAGTGAGGGTGTGAGGGGAGAGCAACAGTGAGGGTGTGGGGGGAGAGCAACAGTGAGGGTGTGTGGGGGAGAGCAACAGTGAGGGTGTGTGGGGGAGAGCAACAGTGAGGGTGTGGGGAGAGCAACAGTGAGGGTGTGTGGGGGGAGAGCAACAGTGAGGGTGTGGGGGGGAGAGCAACAGTGAGGGTGTGGGGGGGAGAGCAACAGTGAGGTGTGTGGGGGGAGAGCAACAGTGAGGGTGTGTGGGGGGAGAGCAACAGTGAGGGTGTGTGGGGGGGAGAGCAACAGTGAGGGTGTGTGGGGGGAGAGCAACAGTGAGGGTGTGGGGGGGAGAGCAACAGTGAGGGTGTGTGGGGGAGAGCAACAGTGAGGGTGTGTGGGGGGAGAGCAACAGTGAGGGTGTGTGGGGGAGAGCAACAGTGAGGGTGTGTGGGGGGAGAGCAACAGTGAGGGTGTGGGGGGAGAGCAACAGTGAGGGTGTGGGGGGGAGAGCAACAGTGAGGGTGTGTGGGGGAGAGCAACAGTGAGGGTGTGTGGGGGAGAGCAACAGTGAGGGTGTGTGGGGGGAGAGCAACAGTGAGGGTGTGTGGGGGAGAGCAACAGTGAGGGTGTGGGGGGAGAGCAACAGTGAGGGTGTGTGGGGGAGAGCAACAGTGAGGGTGTGGGGGGGGAGAGCAACAGTGAGGGTGTGGGGGGAGAGCAACAGTGAGGGTGTGGGGGGGAGAGCAACAGTGAGGGTGTGTGGGGGAGAGCAACAGTGAGGGTGTGTGGGGGGAGAGCAACAGTGAGGGTGTGTGGGGGGAGAGCAACAGTGAGGGTGTGTGGGGGGAGAGCAACAGTGAGGGTGTGTGGGGGAGAGCAACAGTGAGGGTGTGTGGGGGGGAGAGCAACAGTGAGGGTGTGTGGGGGGAGAGCAACAGTGAGGGTGTGGGGGGGAGAGCAACAGTGAGGGTGTGTGGGGGGAGAGCAACAGTGAGGGTGTGTGGGGGAGAGCAACAGTGAGGGTGTGTGGGGGAGAGCAACAGTGAGGGTGTGTGGGGGAGAGCAACAGTGAGGGTGTGTGGGGGGAGAGCAACAGTGAGGGTGTGTGGGGGAGAGCAACAGTGAGGGTGTGGGGGGGGAGAGCAACAGTGAGGGTGTGGGGGGGAGAGCAACAGTGAGGGTGTGTGGGGGGAGAGCAACAGTGAGGGTGTGTGGGGGGAGAGCAACAGTGAGGGTGTGTGGGGGAGAGCAACAGTGAGGGTGTGTGGGGGGAGAGCAACAGTGAGGGTGTTGGGGGGAGAGCAACAGTGAGGGTGTGTGGGGGGAGAGCAACAGTGAGGGTGTGGGGGGGAGAGCAACAGTGAGGGTGTGGGGGGAGAGCAACAGTGAGGGTGTGTGGGGGAGAGCAACAGTGAGGGTGTGTGGGGGGAGAGCAACAGTGAGGGTGTGTGGGGGAGAGCAACAGTGAGGGTGTGGGGGGGAGAGCAACAGTGAGGGTGTGTGGGGGGAGAGCAACAGTGAGGGTGTGTGGGGGGAGAGCAACAGTGAGGGTGTGTGGGGGGAGAGCAACAGTGAGGGTGTGTGGGGGAGAGCAACAGTGAGGGTGTGGGGGGGAGAGCAACAGTGAGGGTGTGGGGGGAGAGCAACAGTGAGGGTGTGTGGGGGAGAGCAACAGTGAGGGTGTGTGGGGGAGAGCAACAGTGAGGGTGTGGGGGGGAGAGCAACAGTGAGGGTGTGGGGGGGAGAGCAACAGTGAGGGTGTGTGGGGGAGAGCAACAGTGAGGGTGTGTGGGGGAGAGCAACAGTGAGGGTGTGTGGGGGGAGAGCAACAGTGAGGGTGTGTGGGGGAGAGCAACAGTGAGGGTGTGGGGGGGAGAGCAACAGTGAGGGTGTGTGGGGGGAGAGCAACAGTGAGGGTGTGTGGGGGAGAGCAACAGTGAGGGTGTGTGGGGGGAGAGCAACAGTGAGGGTGTGTGGGGGGAGAGCAACAGTGAGGGTGTGGGGGGGGAGAGCAACAGTGAGGGTGTCGGGGGAGAGCAACAGTGAGGGTGTGTGGGGGAGAGCAACAGTGAGGGTGTGGGGGGAGAGCAACAGTGAGGGTGTGTGGGGGAGAGCAACAGTGAGGGTGTGGGGGGAGAGCAACAGTGAGGGTGTGTGGGGGAGAGCAACAGTGAGGGTGTGTGGGGGGAGAGCAACAGTGAGGGTGTGGGGGGGAGAGCAACAGTGAGGGTGTGTGGGGGAGAGCAACAGTGAGGGTGTGTGGGGGGAGAGCAACAGTGAGGGTGTGGGGGGAGAGCAACAGTGAGGGTGTGTGGGGGGAGAGCAACAGTGAGGGTGTGTGGGGGAGAGCAACAGTGAGGGTGTGTGGGGGAGAGCAACAGTGAGGGTGTGTGGGGGAGAGCAACAGTGAGGGTGTGTGGGGGAGAGCAACAGTGAGGGTGTGTGGGGGGAGAGCAACAGTGAGGGTGTGTGGGGGGAGAGCAACAGTGAGGGTGTGTGGGGGGAGAGCAACAGTGAGGGTGTGTGGGGGGAGAGCAACAGTGAGGGTGTGTGGGGGGAGAGCAACAGTGAGGGTGTGTGGGGGAGAGCAACAGTGAGGGTGTGTGGGGGGAGAGCAACAGTGAGGGTGTGTGGGGGGGAGAGCAACAGTGAGGGTGTGGGGGGAGAGCAACAGTGAGGGTGTGGGGGGGAGAGCAACAGTGAGGGTGTGTGGGGGAGAGCAACAGTGAGGGTGTGGGGGGGAGAGCAACAGTGAGGTGTGTGGGGGGGAGAGCAACAGTGAGGGTGTGGGGGGAGAGCAACAGTGAGGGTGTGTGGGGGAGAGCAACAGTGAGGGTGTGGGGGGAGAGCAACAGTGAGGGTGTGTGGGGGGGAGAGCAACAGTGAGGGTGTGGGGGGGAGAGCAACAGTGAGGGTGTGTGGGGGAGAGCAACAGTGAGGGTGTGTGGGGGGAGAGCAACAGTGAGGGTGTGGGGGGAGAGCAACAGTGAGGGTGTGGGGGGAGAGCAACAGTGAGGGTGTGTGGGGGAGAGCAACAGTGAGGGTGTGGGGGGGAGAGCAACAGTGAGGGTGTGGGGGGGGAGAGCAACAGTGAGGGTGTGGGGGGGGAGAGCAACAGTGAGGGTGTGTGGGGGAGAGCAACAGTGAGGGTGTGTGGGGGGGGGAGAGCAACAGTGAGGGTGTGGGGGGAGAGCAACAGTGAGGGTGTGTAACAATGCCATTGGCCTACGTCCACACCTCAACAATTCCATAGGTCTATTTCCACACCCCAACAATTGCATGTTGGGGTGTAAGACAATGGTGGAGCAGAAAGTACTCCAGTACTTACGGAGGATGATGAGAGTGCGAGGAACAAGGTGGTCAGGTGGAGCCAGTGACTCCTTCCTTCAACAGTTTTGTCTCTCCCTCGTGGTATATCCTCAATGTCTTCAGTGGTGTGGCCTCACCACACACTTACACTGCCATAAGTGTCCTGAGAGTACTGTGGGAGGGACAATTTGGCGGGTATTGTGGTCACAGGTGACCGTCTCTAAGACAGTGAGGAGCATCAGTGTTATCTTCTTCATGATGGTAGCTGCAGTTCTTATCAGAGTTGTTATCTTGTTGGTAGTGATTAAGTGGCGACATTGTTATCAGTTGAGGAGCGGCAGTGTTATCTCACGGGTCGTCGTCTATACCTCGTGTAGCAGCTGGCTTTTGTTGTGATGACGTCACCCGCTCGCTTGCCCGCCATCTTGCTCCGTACATTTTCTTTGGTTACTGATCTCTGCCGAAACTGACTTTTTAATTGTCTTTATTTATATACACAGGAGTTTGTTTATTTATTTATATATATACAAGAAGGTACAATAGGTTTATGAGAGTACATAGCATTGATGTTTTTACATTCTTGTAAAGCCACTAGCGCACATAGCGTCTCAGGCAGGTCCTTAATCTAACAGATAATTTTAAGTAGGTAAATTGTAGCTAAATTGAGAAAAGTTAACACGAACATTGTGTTATGATCTCAGCCTGCAGGAGAAACGAGTCTCCCTCCTTGAGAGTTATTCATCAAGCCTGACCTGATTAGAAGGTCTAGCAAATATTGAGGTAATAATCCATATGTAAAATAGTTGCTTGGATATGTATAACAATTTGAGATTATGGGCAATGAAGAAGAAAACAGATAAATGACTGGCTAGGAGATGTGGACATTTTGCTGGAGGCGTGAGGCTCGCTTCTGGAGGGGCTTTGACCTCACTTGAGGCCAGACATCGCAGGGGAAAAGCCGCGCTCCGTTGAGCTCCCGTCAGAAGGGAACCCCTAGTGATATATCTCGAAGAGAAGAGAAGTGTGCAGACGTACCAGCTGTGGAATCGAGCTGGGGACGTGTGGTCTCAAGTCGTGGGCGATAATTAGTGAATATTAAGCCGCCCGGAGGCATTATTGTGGGCCGTGGAGCGCCCTGACCAAGCCTCGTCAGAGGAAGAAGCGCCCTCGACCAGACGATCTGTGGTAAGCACGATATACGCCAGTTCATAGTGATTGCTTGTAGTTGGTCGTGTGCCCAGCGACAGTAGCGATGTTTATTTATAAGTTAGACATGTTTTAATAAGGCAGAAGGCCTGAAATAAGAGAGTGGAGAGGGAGGAACACGGAGCGACGTCCATCCCCTCTGAGCGCTGGCGGGCGACTGAGGGAGCCTAGCTCCTGACGGAGGAAGACCCTCCCAGTGAGTGAGGACCGCCGCCAGGCGAGGTGGAGTATGGACCCGCCCAAAACGGGGGAGTCCACTCTCACTGTATGTAGAGGACAGATAGAGGTTGGAGACAAACATATTGTGTGATTATTTTTGTTTATGTGTTAAAGGGGAAACAATTTTATTGGAGTGTCGATGGGTTGCAGGTTTGTCTTTGGGGAAGAAGTTGCTGAGGACTTCGAAGCCAGCATAGATGAAGTAATTGATGAGACTCCAAGGTAGTGAAGCAGAGGACCTCGAGCTGTGAGGAGAAGCAGTGAAGAGGAGTGTCACGTGCTTCTGTAGAGGTGGTGTAGCAGCCAAGAGAGCTGAAGAGGAACCTAGCAGAAGGGTGAAGCACCGTAGTTACTCAAGGAAACTTCATGATAGCAGCCTGGAGAAGCTGCAGAGGGTCCTGGTAGTGAAGCCCGGAAGAACCTAAAGATATTAGGGTAGTGAACTTCCAGAGGTGGAAGGGAAGTACTGGTGGATTACTTGTAGGGAGTTGATAGTGTTTGGTTGTCATTAGCGTGCAAGACGCAGTGAGAGGTGAGTGACTGTTTGCATTCTTATGTCAAGGAGTGTTTTGTACTGAAGTTTAGAGTTACGGTCGTAGGCTGGATTACCTACAGATGTATGCGTTCCAGGACTGACAGTGATCGATTAATCATTGTTGTGTATCAATGAACATTTATACTGATATATGTTATTGCATTCAAATGCTGGTCTTCTATATATATATTATCTTGCTGATGGTGCAACAGTGTATGTAGACTTGATCAACTCGAGGAGGTTGATAGTATCAGGTGGTGAACCAGGAGATAGGATACCACTTGATAAGCTGATAATAGAGTTCTGATGGTGTTGGAGTGCAACCTGATTGTAATATTATAGAGTATAGAATTCATTATTATTATATGTGTGTATGTATTGTGTATGTGCTTTGTCCAGTAAATGTGTCACAATTTGCTGGTGTTTGCCCTTGTCCTAGTGAGGCTTCCCAGGAGGTAGTAAAGAAGGAGAGAGAAAGAACCAAGAACCACTGCTGTGGACAGGGTAGGAGGTAATACTAGTAAGTCATAGGGGATTGAGGAGATCATATCTCATAAGGAGAGAGTGGGGAGTCACAGCGGCTCGAGTGGGTGTGTGCACGTGACAACGAGGCTAAGTGTTGGAGCCGCATCCCCTAAACGTGTGACGTTGAGCCCCTCTCCAAGAGCCAGAAGCGCCAAGGGTGATCTCCTAGTATAAGCACTCTACCGAGTTGTGGGTTGGGTTGTCCATAGAGAAGGATCAACGACGACAACACCAACCAACCCACAGTCTATAATAATTGTAAGGAAATTTGAAGAAAATTAGTAGGTACATTTTAGTAAAATTTGAGGATTATTGTTAGGTATATTGTAGTAAAATTTGCGTTCAACATAACAACCATGATAAGATGATGACAAGATACAACGGTGAAGTTATATGGCTTAGACACATATTTTGGGGCAGCACAAGATACAACGGTGAAGTTATATGGCTAAGACACATATTTTGGGGCAGCACAAGATACAACGGTGAAGTTATATGGCTTAGACACATATTTTGGGGCAGCACAAGATACAACGGTGAAGTTATATGGCTTAGACACATATTTTGGGTCAGCACAAGATACAACGGTGAAGTTATATGGCTTAGACACATATTTTGGGGCAGCACAAGATACAGTGCGAGTGTGAAGCATCAGGTAGAAAACTATGAAGATGAAATTAGGTACTTATTGGTGGTACTTTTGACTACGCGGTAGGATGGACAACTTTTTAATTCATTAGGGAGCGAGTTCATAGACTATGTCCCTTTATTTGCGTAGAGTGTTTATACAGAGTTAGTTTGACTCTGGAGATATCAAAGAGATATTTATTTCTGGTATGGTGATAGTGAGTTCTATAACATCTGTCAAAGAAAAGTTTCAGATCAGAGTCTCCGTGTGATGAATGGGGGGGGGGGTATGGCTTAGTATAGGGGGGAGCCTGTGTAACATGTGTGCAGATGTGTATATTGAGGTGCAAGTAAAGGTGTATGTTAAAGTGTATGTATTGGGAGCGTAGAGTTGTACAGGTGCATCTACATCCGCCACCAAGATAACGTTAATAAAACGAGACTAAAACCAGTGCACTAAAACAGAAGTGATAAACAAACAGGGAAAAAGGAGGAATCTCCTCCTCCATTATAAACCTAGACCCAAATATCACAGAAACAAGGTTATCGCGAATAACCGAACTCAGTTACGGGCTCACCATAGCCCGTGCTACATGGACACTTCGTTCTGAGTAGCTAAATCTGAAACAACAACAAATTCCCTTATTATTTACGGGTTATTCATGCCCGTGCCACCTCTTGGGTGATTTAATCTTTATCAATCAATCCCTTATATGATGGTCTCAGAACAATGCTGGGATCACCTATATGGACGCCTCGAGAGAATCTAAGAATGGAAACCAACTTACCAGCCTTAGAAAACAGGATGAAACAAAGGATAGCCGCCATAACAGCAAAACTTGTTGGAACCATCGCCAGACTGTCAATCAAAGACATCATACACAGATCGCTTCAGAGAAACCTTCAATAAAGAACAGGTGCATGGACGGATAATCTGGTCAAGATTCTAGAGAAAGTGGACTTGAAATGGACCACTAAATACAAAGGAGAAGATACACCATGTCAACGCTTTCGGCAGCCTCCTCCATGGGAATAATTGAGTTTAAATATTATCATTGAAGGATTACCAGTTACAAAATCAGCATGTGACTCGCAGAGGCTCAAAGCAGTCATAGAACGACAAATGGAAACCATCTCAAGACCTACAACGACTCACATCTTCACAGACGGATCAGTTGATCAAGAAAGAGATTCTGCTGGGGGAGCAGTTTACACTACCAACCATGAAGCTTACTGGAGCATGAATAGTGGGTGCTCAACATTGCAAACAGAATTATATGCCCTGAAGGAGGCTATAAACTATAAAACTGAGAATAATTTACATGATGTCATCATTCATACCGACTCTAAATATTCGCTCTAGGCATTGGAAAAGGCAGACTCACTAGCATAAACTGCCACTACTCTACCTTTTGTACAGGTTCAAATACCTCCAAGTTCTTTACAGATTAAGGAGCAAATCAAGAAGAAAATACTCCCAACTATCAAAAGTCGCCACAGAGCCAAAGTAGCGGAAGGAAGATCCACTGTGATATGGTACGAACAAGCCACTGGGTACTACTCTTTCAAGCCTGACAAAAATATATCCAGAGACATTGCAGTAGCTATACACAGACTCAGACTTGGTTACAAGTGCTGCTGGGAGGTAATGAACCCAATAGTTAAAGTGTGTCATATCTGTGGAACAGAAGCAGAGGCGCCACTATTGCACTACTTACTGGAATGTGAAGCTACTGAAGCCCTGCACATCAAACTCAACATTAATCCAACGACAGCAGCTGCATTAGATGCACATTCCACCGCGACTACAATGATTAGAAAAGCCGTTGAGGAATGGGACTCACTAGTGAGCATTCTGCATCTACATCTGCCACCAAGATAATGTTATTAAAACAAGACTAAAACTAGTGTACTAAAATCATAATCGAAAAAGAAACAGGCAAAAAGAAGGAATCCCAACCTCCATTTAACACGTTGACCCATATATCACAGTAACAAGGTCATCACGAATAACCGAACTCAATTACGGGCTCACCATAGCCCGTGCTACATGGACATTTCGTTCTGCGTTGCTAAGTCTAAAACAACAAACAAGAACAAGAAGTGTCAACACAAGACAGAACACGAAACAATGGGAATATATTGGATAAGGTTATATTTAGGAAAGACATTGGGTAAATACTGGTTCGGTAACAGGGTTGTTGATTTGTGGAACCAATTACCGGATAACTTGGTGAAGGTTGGGTCCCTTAATTGTTTCAAATGTTGGTTCGACATGTTTATGAGTGGGATTGGCTGGTTATAGATAGGAGCTGCCTCGTATGGGCAAATATGCCTTCCGCAGTTATCTTTATTCTTATGTTCTTAAGTAACATGTGAGTCATAAACACTCACCCACCACGTTACTGTAAGTAACATGTGAGTCATAAACACCCACCCACCACGTTACTGTAAGTAACATGTGAGTCATAAACACTCACCCACCACGTTACTGTAAGTAACATGTGAGTCATAAACACTCACCCACCACGTTACTGTAAGTAACATGTGAGTCATAAACACTCACCCACTACGTTACTGTAAGTAACATGTGAGTCATAAACACTCACCCACCAACATAATGTAAACAACAAATGGTATTTGCAGAGACTGAAAGTTGTAGCTGCGGACTTGAGCCTCCCATTAACTCTTCGACTCATCAGTGAAAAAGAGGGAGTTGCCAAACGAATGGAAGACAGCCAATGTAGTGCCAACGTGCCAGAATGAAAGGACACAGGAGCCACTAAACTACACAGTAGCTTCATTATCGACCATTCTCAGTTAGGCGCTAGAGAAGCTTGCAAGGAAACGTCTCTTGGAACACTTAAGAAAATGATGATTTCTCATAAAGCATCATCTTGGATTCAGTTAAGGCAGATAATGACCTACGAATTTAAAAGTGTAATGTTTAAATAAAGATTATAAAACTAAGGGAAGAAGGGGTTAGGTCTTTGCACTTTTGTTGATTATCAGTTGGGAGATTTTTCTTTGTTTCCTTCCTTAGAAGGATTTGAACATTAATACAAATGTCCTCAGTCAGTAAGGACTGCACAAGCCAGCATATTAAATGTAAGGGCAGCTCATACATTAACGCTGAAAATAGATAGGCGAGGACAAACGCCAGGGTTCTAACAATGGGAATCCTAATCCACTAGATCGTTGAGCGCCTCGACTGCCAGTGCAATAATAAGGGTAGCTCTCGAGTTCTCAATCCAAATTTGATTTGATTTGTTCTGCTATGAATCAGCTTCGAATCCAAAAGCCTTCATTGAAGATCTCAAGAACAGTTGAACATGTTACAGAATATGTGTGGCAATAATATTGGAAGGTATTGACAGAAAGACAGATTCTTTGGCAACAATAACAAAACTATTCATAAAGAACTAAATCTAATACAAAAACAATCTTGACATTAATTTAATGTCCTTAAATGACACGTTAAAGTAAGCTTATCAACAGCATAGTTTAGCACTCCTGTCTATGCCTCCCTCAAGTATAACAGCAGATTCCTCTCTGTTGTCACTTAGGCTGATAAATGAACTAACTGAACAATGGATCCACTCAGTGGATCCCGCAGGTCACTTGGGAGTGACCAAGACCTTAAGCCGGATTTGGGAACATTTTTATTGGCCGGGCATGGACGTGGATGTACGGAGAGTCTGCAAGACATGCTTACCGTGCCAAAGGGCGGAAAAGAACGTCCCTGCCATCCCGAAAGCACCTTTAGTTCCAGTAACTGCGTTTGGCCAGGTGTTCGAACGCCTAATAATCGACGTTGTGGGACCCTTACTTAGAACAAAAAGAGGAAATAGTTACTTGCTGACCATCATGTGTGCTTCGACGCGATTTCCGGAAGCGATCCCAGTGCCGAAGGTGACATCGAGATGCGATATGGGACACCTTCAGCGATTCTTCTCTTGGGTACGAGTACCCAAGGAAATTCAGTCCGATTGCTGAAACGTTTTCCAAATGAAGTGGTTTAGGCAGGCTATTGCATGCTGAGGAATAACACAATTACGATCATCACCTTACAGACCTCAGTCGCAAGGAGCGATTGAGAGGTTCCTCTCCACCCTGAAAACCGTTTTGCGACTGTATTGTGCGGAACAGGTAGCAGAGTGGGATGAAGCTATCTGTCCAGCCCTGTTTGCGCTCAGAGATGCTGTGGTAGAGTCTCTGGAATTCTCTCCGTTCCAACTAGTGTTTGGACACGAAGTAAGAAGTCCGTTGTTGATATTAAAGGAGCAGTTGACGTCGAGGGAGTCATTAATGACCGTGGAAGAGTATGTGCGGAAATTCCCGGAACGGTTGAAAACTGCGAAGAAGCTGGCTGCTGAGCACCTGAATACAGCTCAAGAGAAGATGTCGATTTGGTACGACAAGAATGCTGTCCCGAGGGAGTTCGCGGTGGGAGCCAGAGTGATGATGCTGCTACCAGGGAGAGGTAGAATGACGGAATCACGCTTTGGTGGTCCATAATCGGTCGTCAGGCGAGTAGATCCTATAAACTACGAAATCAGCAAGCTGAATCGCCCCCCACAAGACACAAGTATGTCACATCAACTGTTTGAAGCCATACTTCCAAGAACAGGGAAGCGCGAATTGGAAGAAAACGACAGTCAGGAGAAGAGAAGATGGGTCTATGTATGGGAATGAACCAAGAGTTGCTGGGAGAGGAAGGAAAGTGGGCCAGTGCCGATGGTACGTGTCTTTCTAATACAGAGAGTTTGGTGCATCTGGAAGAGAAGCTACATCATCGGAACGATAGGCAGAGAGGAGACCTAGTGTCCCTAATAAGGAACAACGAGTCACTCTTCACAGCTGGTCCCCTGACGGCACAAGAGTTGTGGTGCACGATGTGGACGTGAAGCGTGGAAAGCCCATCAAGCAGAGCGCATATCGGGTCAGTCCTGAGAAGAGGAAGATCACGCAACAGGAGGTGGAATATTTACTAGCAATTGATCTTGCAAAGCCTAGCAACAGTGAGTGGAGCTCACCCTGTGTGTTAGTGAAGAAGAATGACGGCTCGTTTCGCTTTTGCACCGATGATCGCAAAGTGAATTCCATCCCTGTTTCAGATTCCCACCATATGCCTCGAATAAATGACTGCATCGACCAAGTGGGAAAAGCCAGGTTTGTTTCCAAAGTCGACCTGCTGAAAGGCTACTTCCAAATTCCTTTGTCTCCTAGTGCAAGAAGGATCTGTGCATTCACTGCTCCGAACGGTTTGTACTAGTACAAAGTACTTCCGTTTGGCATTAAGAACAGCGGAAATTGTTTTCAAAGGATGATGAATGAAGTGCTACGAGGAATGACAGGTTGCATCGTGTACATTGATGATGTAGTTCTGTATGCCGACAGCTGGAAGGAACACATGAATCGACTGAGAGAATTATTCTGAAGGTTGGAAGAAGCAAGCCCGACGATTAATCTTGCCAAGAACGAGTTCAGGAAGGCCCGATTAGAGTATTTAGGGTTTTGTCGTGGGCCAATGAGAAGTAGCTCCCGTGGAACAGAAGGTGGTGGCTATCAAGGAATATCCGATTCCCAGGACGAGGAAAGAGCTGTTACGATACCTTGGGATGATAGGGTATTATCGCGGATTTTGTAAGAACTTCTCGACAGTGGCACACACTCTGACAAAATTGTTATCTAAGAAGGTTAGATGGAAGTGGTGTGAAGCGTGTCAAGAGTCATTCGAGAAGATGAACAAATTGTTAACAGAAGCACCAGTGTTGATCTCACCTGACTTCGAGTCAGAGTATATTTTGTATGTCGATGCTAGCGACGTAGGAATAGGAGTCATGTGAGCTCAGAAGAACGGAATTCACCGTCCAGTGACATTTCACTCGAAAAAGTTCGAGAAATACCAGCGAGCTTATAGTACAGTGGAGAAGGAAGCCTTTGCCCTGATCATGGCACTGAAACATTTCAGTGTCTATGTGGGTAGAGGTACGAGACCGGTGCGAGTGTTCACTGATCATATCCCCTTGACGTTCGGGCACAAAATGAAGAACTCGAACCAAAGGCTGCCAAGATAGTCCCTACTGTTGCAAGAGTACTGGTTGGAAATCAGATACATTAAAGGAAGGGAGAACGTGTTAGCGGCTGCCCTTTCACGGATTTACTAACCAATATGACTTATCTTAAAGGGAGGGGTATGTTACGGTGCCCTCTCCTATTTCTTCCGGCAGAGCCAGCGTTAAGAGTCATATCCACTTACCTTGCAGGTTCCCTGAGATGCAGGGAGTCATTTCATATGAGAGGCTATTGGATAGATAACATATTTATGGAGAAATTATCATTTATAAGATTTGCAGGCAAAGGGGGGTTATGCCCCTTGTACATACAAAATGGCGACATATACATGATTTTTGCGCCTAGACGTGAGGATGCCAACAGGCTGGCAATTGGCTGGTGAGGTCACGTGACGTGACTGACCAATCAGAGCCTGCTATGACGTCACCAGGAGGCCTGGCAGGAGCTGCAGGTCACTGCGCCAAGCAGAGTCTAACAGATTTTTGACGCGAGCGGAAGTGCGTCAGCGAGCTCCCGAGATTGGAGGTTCTGGGAGCCTCGCTCAGTGGATCTGAGCAGCCGTAGGCAGTCTACCATTGTCGCAGAAGATACTGTACTTCCGCAGAATACGAAGAAGCCGAGTTTAGTGGGCAAAGAAGTGTCAAATACTCGTGGCTGTTAGTCGGCGTCGGAAGGTGAGCGGCGACTCTGGGAGGGCAAGTCTGGCGCCCTGCGAGTCCGCTCTGGTACGACGTGCAGTGCTGCAGTGACCAGGTCACATCTACTGAGTTCCTGAAGGGAAGGCACCGCATCCAGATCCAGGAGAAAATGTCTCGTTGAAGGAGCGAGTGTGGACAGTGACATGATCAGTGACCACTGGTTGGACCAGTTTGGAAGACCTGAATCCAGGGATTAGGTACTACGAAAACGTGATTTCTCCTCGATGCCTGAGGACCTGTGACACACAACCGGAACACCGTGGAACAACCAGGGAACCGTGTAACTTCTACCATCGGAGGACAGGCGTCGATGGACAGGAGTGATAAAGGTAGATCATTATTTCCCCTCCCATTGTCCCTTGATGACTAGGCTAAGTAGGCCCAATACACATATATATATATGTCGTTAGTATATTTCTTATTATGTTAGTATTAGAGTAGGCAGTAGGTCAGCCAGTATTACTACTACTTGGAGAAGACAGCGAGGGAACGAGTGTGGCAGTTGGTGGACGATAGGACGACGTTGACGGAGCTCCCCCCCCCCCCCTCCAGAGGATTGATGAAGATTAAGCCACCCAAAAGGTGGCACGGGCATGAATAGCCCGTAAGTGGTTGCCCTTTTGAGCCATTGCCAGTATCAAGAGCTGATACTAGAGATCTGTGGAGGTGCACTGCACCCTGCGTGACGGGAGATGTCTCCCGTGCATCGAGAGGGCCAGAGTCCCTCATTTAAATTTGCCCAGCTGTCCGAGTTGCCAGAGGCGGCGAGAGGAGAGCTGCCAGAGTTCTCCAGATCATCCATTTCATATATTTACCCCATGTGTTATTTCTTTATATGCTTAATGTAGTTTTCGTATAGTAAACTTCATATCATTTTGCTGATGTGTTTATGTGCGCCCTCCATCTCTCTTTGAACATTATATAAGTGATACTATTGTACCACACCATTATTAGTATTATTTATAATACTAATAATGGAAAATATCCTAGTGACTGGCAGTATTTGAGTAACACTGATATTTATAGAAATGTGCCCTAGGCTGGTAATACTGAATCATCAGTGTAATCGTGGCAACATGTCATTGTCTCGAGACAGAATTTAACCACTGAACTGCATTGCTGGGATGCAAAGTTCGTCTTGGACTACCAGGACTAGTTCGTCTTGGACTACCAGGACTAGTTCGTCTTGGACTACCTGGACCAGTTCGTCTTGGACTACCTGGACCAGTTCGTCTTGGACTACCTGGACTAGTTCGTCTTGGACTACCTGGACTAGTTCGTCTTGGACTACCTGGACTAGTCCGTCTTGGACTACCAGGACTAGGTCGTCTTGGTCTACCTGGAGTAGGTCGTCTTGGACTACCTGGACTAGGTCGTCTTGGACTACCTGGACTAGGTCGTCTTGGACTACCTGGACTAGGTCGTCTTGGACTACCTGGACTAGGTCGTCTTGGACTACCTGGACTAGGTCGTCTTGGACTACCTGGACCAGTCCTTCTTGGTCTACCTGGACTAGTTCGTCTTGGACTACCAGGACTAGTTCGTCTTGGACTACCAGGACTAGTTCGTCTTGGACTACCTGGACTAGTCCATCTTGGACTACCTGGACTAGTCCGTCTTGGACTACCTGGGGGTGTCTTCGGAGCACCACGCGGGATGGTTGTCTCTTCCGGCTTATACTTCAACAATGGTGTTGAGTAGATCTTCGGAACATACCAGGTAGAGAGCCTATGGGTTGAAATATATTCTTCAGCCATGGTGGCTGCAGCACCCAAAGTCTCTACTTGCTGCTCCTCCAAGAATGTCTTCAGATCACCGGATAAACTTTCTTTGAAATCTTCTAATAAGACGAGTTGTTCCAGTAGTTCTTTGTTCTTCTGTGACGCACCATTCGTAACACAGCTGCTCCTTAATACACGCGAACTCCGTAAAGGTGTTCTCTGGTGTCTTCTTAAGGTGGCGAAACTTCTGCCTATATGTCTCAGGCACCAACTAGTAGGCCATCAGCACCACTTTCTTGACAGCGTCGTAATCACTAGAGTCACCTGCCGACAGTGTGGAGTACGCTGTTTGGGCCTTCCCAGTCAGTACGGATTGGATCATAATTGGCCAATTGTCTCTTAGCCAGTCTAATGATGCAGCGATCTTCTCGAAAGCAGAGAAGAACTTGGACACCACCTTCTCATTGAATGTAGACACCATTTTAATGTTCGGCACTGGGTTGAAACCACTGGTTTCCCTTCTACCACTTAATCTTAGCACTTCGAATTCGTGTTGCCTTTTTCTCTATCTTTCTCTCTCTTTCTTCTCTCCTTTCTTCCATTTCCAAACGTTGCAATTCGATTTCACGTTCCCTCTCTTCTCTTTCTCGTCTTTCTTCTCCTTTTTAATCTCTCTCACTTCGTTCAGCTCTTTCTAACTCTAGCTTTTTCTCTTCTCTCTCACTCTCATTATAGCTTTTCTCTTTTTTCTCTCTCTCTCTAGTTCTAGCTTTTTCCATTCTATTTCACGATGGATTTCTACCTCTCGCATTTTCACAATTAATAGGCTCACATTATGTTCACCTGGGTCACTCTCGCCATCACTTCCTTGGTTTTCCTTTTCAATGGAAGCCATAACACTTTCTCCTTTACTATGGACTTCACCTTCCTGCTTGCTGTTAAGTTTAGGTGAAAAAGGTGTAAATGTCTTGACACCTTTGAGAGGATCTCAACACGCGAATCTCTATCATTCACCTTAATCTCAATGTAGGCACTTATTAACACAAGCTCACGCTTACCAAGATGTTTCAACTTGGGAAGGCAGTTCTCCTGGTTCAGGAATTCCTGATCATCGTCCATAGTATCAATGGTCATTTTCTCGGCCATTGTTAACTTTCGAAACGCTGCGCACAATCACGTACCATTGCACTGTTTCCCAACATTGAACATTACACTTAACACTTACACAAAATGGGAAATTAAATCTATACAAAGGGGATTGCACTAATTACTTAACTAATTTTATCAAACTTATCTGACAAGAAGTCGGATCCCGCTGGGGATGCCAATTATGTTAGGCAAGCTTGAGCCAGTAACCGGGTTCCTTCTGCTTAATGTGCCTTAGAGCCTCTTTTATGATCCCACCCCAAGTCAATGGTAAGTTCTTAAGAACTGGCGGAAGACAGTAATAGTGCAAGGAATAAACCAAGACGCAATTACACCATCACCAATATATTATCCATCGAAGTATAACTACACTTACGTACGCAGTGTCGCTCTCACACAGAACACTCAATATATCTGCAGTGTTCGTCAAAACCCGGTGAGTTCACTATGTTAAAATATACTTCGTCCACGTTCAGTGGTAATCACCGGCGAGTTCACCTTCCTCAACATGGGCCAGTCCACACACCGTATCGTCACAGTGTCCCAATACCCCACATCTGCTCTCCAGAAACACCCTGGCAGAGGGCTTCAGCAACACGCTGACAGGGGTCACAAATAATCACTTCCAGGGGTCTCTAACACCCTGGCAGAAGTCTCTAGCAACACACTAGCAGCACTTCTCAGCAGACGGTCAATACTCTCGTCTTGTAACTCTTCTTGGGTAAATCCCGGCTACGTCGGTCCACACAACACTGCACAAGTACAACACCTAACACACTGCTTACTACCAACGGCGGCCTCTTGTCCTCTCACAGTACTAAGTCAGGAGTTCTGCACTACCCAAGGTGAAATGATTTCCACAACGCTATAGACCCTTCACGTCACCTCTGTGAACATAAAAGTCATTAGCCAGTCAGAAAGTGTACATGGAGAACACAGGATGACAATCTGTCACCGGGGAACTGTGTCATGTAATCGGATGCACAATCTTGATGGCGTTGACACCGTTACGTCCTCACCAGAGGTCATCATCGACCTCCTCTCCTCAGTGAGGTATGAAACCAACCCGTTCTCGCACTTGCTTACAGTCAATATTGGCTTATATAATAAGTGCATATGTGACATACTAATTGATTGTGAATATTTTAGTTTACCTTGAAAAGCTTCATAGAAAACACCGACCTCACCTAACCTTCTTAGTATGTTAAGCATCTTACTGCTTCTTATTTACAATTATTACTTAACCTATCAATGGTATAGGTTAAGTAATAATTGTAATTAAGAAGAAATAAAATGCTTATCTTATCATACTAAGAAGGTTAGGTGAGGTCGGTGTTTTCTATGAAGCTTTTCAAGGTAAACTAAAATATTCACAATCAATTAGTATGTCACATATGTACTTATTAAATAAGCCAATATTGACTATAAGCAAGTGCGAGAACGGGTTGATGAAACAGGAGCCTTTCACAGACGCCAAACCTCCGCCAATAAATGGCGTCATCTTCATCTCACGTAATGCCTAGTAAAATAAATAAATATGTTTATTCAGGTAAGGTACATACATACAAGGGATGCTACATTAGTTGGATGTAGTTGGAGTACAGGTCCATAGATGACGCCGAAATCGCCACACCTCACTCCATAGAAAGCGTTGATAACGTCACAGTGTAGTTTATTGGTTCCTGTGTCCTTTCTTTCTTTCTTGCACATTGGCACTACATTGGCTGTCTTCCATTCCTTTGGCAACTCCCACTTTTTCACAGATGAGTCGAAGAATTTATAGGAGACTCAAGTCCGCAACTACATCTTCCAGTCTCAACAAATACCGTATGTTGTTTACAGTATGTTGGTGGGTGAGTGTTCATGACTCACATGTTACTTACAGTAACGTGGTGGGTGAGTGTTTATGACTCACATGTTGTTTACAGTATGTTGGTGGGTGAGTGTTTATGACTCACATGTTACTTACAGTAACGTGGTGGGTGAGTGTTTATGACTCACGTGTTACTTACAGTAACGTGGTGGGTGAGTGTTTATGACTCACATGTTACTTACAGTAACGTGGTGGGTGAGTGTTTATGACTCACGTGTTACTTACAGTAACGTGGTGGGTGAGTGTTTATGACTCACATGTTGGTTACGGTGTTACGAACCAAAATTCCTCGCCCGAGCACGTAGCCGTGAAGTCCACGCCATTTGTGAGTCCACTCCTGAAAATCCCACATGGACAACGCCATCTAGTGATGACGGGAGATACCGGCAATAAGTGCTGGATGCCTGTCCTAGTCTGCTCGTGACGTAGCCGCTGCTGACCTCTGGTGAGGTAGTGCTTAGACAGTGAACGCCATCTATGGAACGAATAGGTGGACGTTTGTGTCTAAGCTAGTAAGTGATGTTTCCTAGTGATCCCATGAAGTGTCCCCAGTACTGATGACGTGTCTGCTTTCAGAGTCAACCTAGGGCGGCTGTGAGGTACGTTGAATCAGTCTACCCAAGGCAGCCAAGGTCTCTTCACCAGTCTGCTTTGTAGAAGCTGTGAGCCACCCCCGGACAAACTCTGCTGAGTGTGTGATTGCCTGCCTGAGGAGTGGCAGTGACGAGGAATCTCCGTCTCCGGGGCTGGCTGATGGAAGAGATCACCCACTGCGGTGCCGACCGAGGAGAGTAACCAGCGAGTCACACGAGGCTCCGGCCTAGGGCTCTCAACCCTAGTATTAGTCGTGGAGTGGCCTAACAGCGAGGCTGACTATTACCTGCCAGCTACAGACTGGATTGTGGTTGTAGGCCATCACGACGAGGCACCCAGTGGGATTGTAATTTGGCTGGTCTGTGGCCAGGGTAGATTCATTGTGGGTTCTGGGCCACGGAAGAGGAAACCAGGAAAGGCTACCCAGAGTGAGCATCGCCAAGTATCCAGTGTCTTCAGAGGAAGACGAAGATGTAAATACTGTGTAGTAATAATTCCCTTTTGTGACTTAATTTACATATGGTGGTGGGAAAGGAATATATATAATTAAGTATACTTGTGTATTTTTTGTACCTCCCCCATTGATTTTACTTGCGTTACAGAGCTCACCCCTTGAAAGCATCTACTAACTTGGGGCCGGATACCCCAAAAAAAAACTAATACCATCAGAAAAGAACCCGGTTGGGTCCCAGTAGGGCCGTAACATACAGTAACGTGGTGGGTGAGTGTTTATGACTCACGTGTTACTTACAGTAACGTGGTGGGTGAGTGTTTATGACTCACATGTTACTTACAGTAACGTGGTGGGTGAGTGTTTATGACTCACATGTTACTTACAGTAACGTGGTGGGTGAGTGTTTATGACTCACATGTTGTTTACAGTAACGTGGTGGGTGAGTGTTTATGATTCTTATGTTGGTTACAGTAAGGCAGTGGATGAGTGCTTATAGTCTGAATGTTATAGTAAAGTTAGATATAATGTGTTTTACAACTTCATCTGTGTCGTTTAACCTCAACTTCATTTAAAATCGGATTTAATTTGTAACGTTCTAATGAAGTACACATCAAATCAGCACTTGCATGCTTACAGGAATGTCTGAGTAACTGTGTTTGTGTGTGTGCTAATTATGCCTGGACCATACATATATAGACATCATTTACGTTACTTTCACTTATTGAAGCACTTTTCAAAGTTCATGAACAGTAATAATTCAACAAATATTATTCATATACAGTTTACTTAATATTTATTTGTAACTCACTAACCCTCACAAAACAACCAACACACTAGATTTCATTTTGCTTATTAGATTCTTGTGTTTATGCAAGATAAGATCTGTGTTTATGAAAGAGTAATCAGAAGCCGTCGTAGCCCAGCTGTGGGAGCGTCCTCCACGAGCTCGTAGCCCAGCTGTGGGAGCGTCCTCCGCGGCCTCGTAGCCCAGCTGTGGGAGCGTCCTCCGCGGCCTCGTAGCCCAGCTGTGGGAGCGTCCTCCGCGGCCTCACAGTCCAGCTGTGGGAGCGTCCTCCGCGGCCTCGTAGTCCAGCTGTGGGAGCGTCCTCCACGGCCTCGTAGCCCAGCTGTGGGAGCGTCCTCCACGGCCTCGTAGCCCAGCTGTGGGAGCGTCCTCCGCGGCCTCGTAGCTCAGCTGTGGGAGCGTCCTCCGCGGCCTCGTAGCCCAGCTGTGGGAGCGTCCTCCGCGGCCTCGTAGCCCAGCTGTGGGAGCGTCCTCCGCGGCCTCGTAGCCCAGCTGTGGGAGCGTCCTCCACGGCCTCGTAGCCCAGCTGTGGGAACCTCCTCCGCGGCCTCACAGTCCAGCTGTGGGAGCGTCCTCCGCGGCCTCGTAGCCCAGCTGTGGGAGCGTCCTCCGCGGCCTCGTAGCCCAGCTGTGGGAGCGTCCTCCGCGGCCTCGTAGCCCACCTGTGGGAGCGTCCTCCGCGGCCTCGTAGCCCAGCTGTGCGAGCGTCCTCCGCGGCCTCGTAGCCCAGCTGTGGGAGCGTCCTCCTCGGCCTCGTAGCCCAGCTGTGGGAGCGTCCTCCGCGGCCTCGTAGTCCAGCTGTGGGAGCGTCATCCGTGGCCTCGTAGCCCAGCTGTGGGAGCGTCCTACAGGCCTCGTAGTCCAGCTGTGGGAGCGTCCTCCGCGGCCTCGTAGCCCAGCTGTGGGAGCGTCCTCCGCGGCCTCGTAGCCCAGCTGTGGGAGCGTCCTCCGCGGCCTCGTAGCCCAGATGTGGGAGCGTCCTCTGTGGCCTCGTAGTCCAGCTGTGGGAGCGTCCTCCGCGGCCTCGTAGCCCAGCTGTGGGAGCGTCCTCCGCGGCCTCGCAGTCCAGCTGTGGGAGCGTCCTCCGCGGCCTCACAGTCCAGCTGTGGGAGCGTCCTCCGCGGCCTCGTAGCCCAGCTGTGGGAGCGTCCTCCACGGCCTCGTAGCCCAGCTGTGGGAGCGTCCTCCGCGGCCTCGTAGCCCAGCTGTGGGAGCGTCCTCCGCGGCCTCGTAGTCCAGCTGTGGGAGCGTCCTCCGTGGCCTCGTAGCCCAGCTGTGGGAGCGTCCTCCGCGGAGTCGTAGTCCAGCTGTGGGAGCGTCCTCCGCGGCCTCGTAGCCCAGCTGTGGGAGCGTCCTCCGCGGCCTCGTAGCCCAGCTGTGGGAGCGTCCTCCGCGGCCTCGTAGCCCAGCTGTGGGAGCGTCCTCCGCGGCCTCGTAGTCCAGCTGTGGGAGCGTCCTCCGCGGCCTCGTAGCCCAGCTGTGGGAGCGTCCTCCGCGGCCTCGTAGCCCAGCTGTGGGAGCGTCCTCCGCGGCCTCGTAGTCCAGCTGTGGGAGCGTCCTCCGCGGCCTCGTAGCCCAGCTGTGGGAGCGTCCTCCGCGGCCTCACAGTCCAGCTGTGGGAGCGTCCTCCACGGCCTCGTAGCCCAGCTGTGGGAGCGTCCTCCGCGGCCTCGTAGCCCAGCTGTGGGAGCGTCCTCCGCGGCCTCGTAGCCCAGCTGTGGGAGCGTCCACCGTGGCCTCGTAGCCCAGCTGTGGGAGCGTCCTCCGCGGCCTCGCAGTCCAGCTGTGGGAGCGTCCTCCGCGGCCTCACAGTCCAGCTGTGGGAGCGTCCTCCGCGGCCTCGTAGCCCAGCTGTGGGAGCGTCCTCCGCGGCCTCGTAGCCCAGCTGTGGGAGCGTCCTCCGCGGCCTCGTAGCCCAGCTGTGGGAGCGTCCTCCGTGGCCTCGTAGCCCAGCTGTGGGAGCGTCCTCCGCGGCCTCGTAGTCCAGCTGTGGGAGCGTCCTCCGCGGCCTCGTAGCCCAGCTGTGGGAGCATCCTCCGCGGCCCCGTAGCCCAGCTGTGGGAGCGTCCTCCGCGGCGCCGTAGCCCAGCTGTGGGAGCGTCCTCCGCGGCCTCGTAGCCCAGCTGTGGGAGCGTCCTCCGCGGCCTCACAGTCCAGCTGTGGGAGCGTCCTCCACGGCCTCGTAGCCCAGCTGTGGGAGCGTCCTCCGCGGCCTCGTAGCCCAGCTGTGGGAGCGTCCTCCGCGGCCTCGTAGTCCAGCTGTGGGAGCGTCCTCCGCGGCCTCGTAGCCCAGCTGTGGGAGCGTCCTCCGTGGCCTCGTAGCCCAGCTGTGGGAGCGTCCTCCGCGGCCTCGTAGTCCAGCTGTGGGAGCGTCCTCCGCGGCCTCGTAGTCCAGCTGTGGGAGCGTCCTCCACGGCCTCGTAGCCCAACTGTGGGAGCGTCCTCCGCGGCCTCGTAGTCCAGCTGTGGGAGCGTCCTCCGCGGCCTCGTAGCCCAGCTGTGGGAGCGTCCTCCGTGGCCTCGTAGCCCAGCTGTGGGAGCGTCCTCCGCGGCCTCGTAGTCCAGCTGTGGGAGCGTCCTCCGCGGCCTCGTAGCCCAGCTGTGGGAGCATCCTCCGCGGCCCCATAGCCCAGCTGTGGGAGCGTCCTCCGCGGCCCCGTAGCCCAGCTGTGGGAGCGTCCTCCGCGGCCACGTAGCCCAGCTGTGGGAACGTCCTCCGCGGCCTCACAGTCCAGCTGTGGGAGCGTCCTCCACGGCCTCGTAGCCCAGCTGTGGGAGCGTCCTCCGCGGCCTCGTAGCCCAGCTGTGGGAGCGTCCTCCGCGGCCTCGTAGTCCAGCTGTGGGAGCGTCCTCCGCGGCCTCGTAGCCCAGCTGTGGGAGCGTCCTCCGTGGCCTCGTAGCCCAGCTGTGGGAGCGTCCTCCGCGGCCTCGTAGTCCAGCTGTGGGAGCGTCCTCCGCGGCCTCGTAGTCCAGCTGTGGGAGCGTCCTCCACGGCCTCGTAGCCCAACTGTGGGAGCGTCCTCCGCGGCCTCGTAGTCCAGCTGTGGGAGCGTCCTCCACGGCCTCGTAGCCCAGCTGTGGGAGCGTCCTCCGCGGCCTCACAGTCCAGCTGTGGGAGCGTCCTCCGCGGCCTCGTAGCCCAGCTGTGGGAGCGTCCTCCACGGCCTCGTAGCCCAGCTGTGGGAGCGTCCTCCGCGGCCTCGTAGCCCAGCTGTGGGAGCGTCCTCCGCGGCCTCGTAGCCCAGCTGTGGGAGCGTCCTCCGTGGCCTCGTAGCCCAGCTGTGGGAGCGTCCTCCGCGGCCTCGTAGCCCAGCTGTGGGAGCGTCCTCCGCGGCCTCACAGTCCAGCTGTGGGAGCGTCCTCCACGGCCTCGTAGCCCAGCTGTGGGAGCGTCCTCCGCGGCCTCGTAGCCCAGCTGTGGGAGCGTCCTCCGCGGCCTCGTAGCCCAGCTGTGGGAGCGTCCACCGTGGCCTCGTAGCCCAGCTGTGGGAGCGTCCTCCGCGGCCTCGCAGTCCAGCTGTGGGAGCGTCCTCCGCGGCCTCACAGTCCAGCTGTGGGAGCGTCCTCCGCGGCCTCGTAGCCCAGCTGTGGGAGCGTCCTCCGCGGCCTCGTAGCCCAGCTGTGGGAGCGTCCTCCGCGGCCTCGTAGCCCAGCTGTGGGAGCGTCCTCCGTGGCCTCGTAGCCCAGCTGTGGGAGCGTCCTCCGCGGCCTCGTAGTCCAGCTGTGGGAGCGTCCTCCGCGGCCTCGTAGCCCAGCTGTGGGAGCATCCTCCGCGGCCCCGTAGCCCAGCTGTGGGAGCGTCCTCCGCGGCGCCGTAGCCCAGCTGTGGGAGCGTCCTCCGCGGCCTCGTAGCCCAGCTGTGGGAGCGTCCTCCGCGGCCTCACAGTCCAGCTGTGGGAGCGTCCTCCACGGCCTCGTAGCCCAGCTGTGGGAGCGTCCTCCGCGGCCTCGTAGCCCAGCTGTGGGAGCGTCCTCCGCGGCCTCGTAGTCCAGCTGTGGGAGCGTCCTCCGCGGCCTCGTAGCCCAGCTGTGGGAGCGTCCTCCGTGGCCTCGTAGCCCAGCTGTGGGAGCGTCCTCCGCGGCCTCGTAGTCCAGCTGTGGGAGCGTCCTCCGCGGCCTCGTAGTCCAGCTGTGGGAGCGTCCTCCACGGCCTCGTAGCCCAACTGTGGGAGCGTCCTCCGCGGCCTCGTAGTCCAGCTGTGGGAGCGTCCTCCGCGGCCTCGTAGCCCAGCTGTGGGAGCGTCCTCCGTGGCCTCGTAGCCCAGCTGTGGGAGCGTCCTCCGCGGCCTCGTAGTCCAGCTGTGGGAGCGTCCTCCGCGGCCTCGTAGCCCAGCTGTGGGAGCATCCTCCGCGGCCCCATAGCCCAGCTGTGGGAGCGTCCTCCGCGGCCCCGTAGCCCAGCTGTGGGAGCGTCCTCCGCGGCCTCGTAGCCCAGCTGTGGGAGCGTCCTCCGCGGCCTCACAGTCCAGCTGTGGGAGCGTCCTCCACGGCCTCGTAGCCCAGCTGTGGGAGCGTCCTCCGCGGCCTCGTAGCCCAGCTGTGGGAGCGTCCTCCGCGGCCTCGTAGTCCAGCTGTGGGAGCGTCCTCCGCGGCCTCGTAGCCCAGCTGTGGGAGCGTCCTCCGTGGCCTCGTAGCCCAGCTGTGGGAGCGTCCTCCGCGGCCTCGTAGTCCAGCTGTGGGAGCGTCCTCCGCGGCCTCGTAGTCCAGCTGTGGGAGCGTCCTCCACGGCCTCGTAGCCCAACTGTGGGAGCGTCCTCCGCGGCCTCGTAGTCCAGCTGTGGGAGCGTCCTCCACGGCCTCGTAGCCCAGCTGTGGGAGCGTCCTCCGCGGCCTCACAGTCCAGCTGTGGGAGCGTCCTCCGCGGCCTCGTAGCCCAGCTGTGGGAGCGTCCTCCACGGCCTCGTAGCCCAGCTGTGGGAGCGTCCTCCGCGGCCTCGTAGCCCAGCTGTGGGAGCGTCCTCCGCGGCCTCGTAGCCCAGCTGTGGGAGCGTCCTCCGTGGCCTCGTAGCCCAGCTGTGGGAGCGTCCTCCGTGGCCTCGTAGCCCAGCTGTGGGAGCGTCCTCCGCGGCCTCGTAGCCCAGCTGTGGGAGCGTCCTCCGCGGCCTCGTAGCCCAGCTGTGGGAGCGTCCTCCGCGGCCTCGTAGTCCAGCTGTGGGAGCGTCCTCCGCGGCCTCGTAGCCCAGCTGTGGGAGCGTCCTCCGCGGCCTCGTAGCCCAGCTGTGGGAGCGTCCTCCGGGGCCTCGTAGCCCAGCTGTGGGAGCGTCCTCCGCGGCCTCGTAGCCCAGCTGTGGGAGCGTCCTCCGCGGCCTCGTAGCCCAGCTGTGGGAGCGTCCTCCGCGGCCTCGTACTCCAGCTGTGGGAGCGTCCTCCGCGGCCTCACAGTCCAGAGTTCCACACATAGACATAGCTTCTTCTTTTACAGCTCACATAATAAATGTTTTTTATACTTTTCTTTATTATTAAGATGTGAGTATTAAGTTGGAAAGAAACCTGCAAATAATAATTTTTTATTTAGAAGATCTGTAGATAAAATTGGAGATCAAATCTATATGGATGTGACTGTGGAACATTAGTAAGTTCGGGACACTGCGTTGCCTAGATAATAGTCTTTTGGTCACATATCAGTCTCCGTGGTGTAGTGGTAAGACACTCGCCTGGCGTTCCGCGAGCGCTATGTCATGGGTTCGTATCCTGGCCGGGGAGGATTTACTGGGCGCAATTCCTTAACTGTAGCCTCTGTTTAACGCAACAGTAAAATGTGTACTTGGATGAAAAAACGATTCTTCGCGGCAGGGGATCGTATTCCAGGGACCATAGGATTAAGGACTTGCCCGAAACGCTACGCGTACTAGTGGCTGTACAAGAATGTAACAACTCTTGTATATATCAAAAAAAAAATAAATAAACTTTTCTCACAACTTTGATGTAAATTATCTGTCCATGTGCGCGGGTACCATCCTAGCAGTCTTCATGCACCTTGTTGTGTTAACAGAATCATGAAATAGCTATCTAGCCTATACTATTCCTGGTGCCTTCTCTTCGTCTCACCTAAGTTTAGTGCATTGCATTTGTCAGTGTTAAAGGAAAGTAACCATCTGTCCGACCACCGCTTGAGCGCATATAGATCTCCTTGTACTCTCCCTCAAACGTTTTCGTTCGAAAATCTCAGCAAATGTGCATAATCTGCAAGTAAGGATACTTAAGACTTTCTTCTATCAGTTTGATGATATATATCACAATCTGAAAGACCCCATGGCAAATGATCTCGCGGGAGTACACTACTTGCGTTTTTTAATACTTGCAACTGTTCGCTGCTGATTTATCTTCTTTCAGCATTAACCTCTGTTTTCAACTAATGGTATATTCTCTCCTCCACACCAGCACTCCTTTAGGGGCCATATCACCAGGATATAAAAAATTGTTGTAGGGTATTCATAATTTATTATCCTGATGCATGTGAAAGGTGCTGCACCTAGGCCAAGTTTCAGCATCTCAGCCTAAATAGAAACGGAGAAAAAAAAAAAAAAAGAAGAATTTTTCAACCATGTTCAATTGATTTCACAGCCCACAATTGTGAACCAAAATCATTTATACGACACTCAGCTATGACCTTACTATATAATAAAGATTTGCATGTCACATCATTATCCCAGATGTATTTAGTGCAATAATACAGATTTATAAAAGTTTCCCAAAAACGTATGCAACAAAATGAAGTGTATCATTATTTATAAAATCAATAAATCTACGTAGATAAGAATAATGACATGCGTTTATAGAGGCGTAAACTCTACATATAATGTGCAAGTTTCATGTAAATTGAATAATAAATAAAGGCTGTGAAACGAGATCTAGTTGTAAAAGTTGGAGTTGCGTAGCGCGCGCGACAAGTTACTGTACTGGCGGTCATGCGTGATTTACGCATTGCGGCCAACTAGTACCTTCTATGGAGAGCTCGCATGCATCTAGCTTTCAATGCTTGTCTCTTGTTCGTTTGGTAAGTCATATTGCAGTACAAATAACAATAATAGCATGAGTTCTGGGAGAAAGTGTGAGAGCGCGTCAGCGATATATCCTCTCTCCAAGAGAGACAGACAGTCACTGAGGTCGTGAGCCAGTACCACAACTCTCTCTCTCACGATACTATTGCCAATGAATGAGTTTATATTCATTTTATGCATAACATGTTATTTTCAACGCTATTACGAAAAATAAGACTTCTACAACGTAAGATACAATACCCCGCGCGCGAGGACCAGATTCACGAAAGTTGCAGCGGGAAATTTGACTCTAATTACGTTAATTTTCAAGATATCATTAAACGGTTTGGACCACAGTGTTGCCAGAACGTTGTAGTATTTTTCGTAAATATTCCATTTTTCATCGGATTTTCGGTTAACATGGCCCCTTTAGTTATGAAATCCTAGTTTTCAATTACGGGATGGGGACCTTCTAAATGGAACTGTGTTACACGTTTGTTGATTATCAATAAAATTACAGGCAGCGTACCCGTGTTTTTTTTTAAGTTTTATCATTTTTATTTAATCATAACACTTATAAAGTCGTAGTGCATTATCTGCCTTAACTGATTCCATGCTGATGTTTAGTTTAGTTCATTCATTATGCACCCCATACCCATCTTATGGGAGGCAATGGAAAGGGTTCCAGAGGCATATAATGGGCTCAGGGACTGAACCCCACAATTCACAATTCATTCGGCTAAGCAAGTTACAATCTTGATGAACTAGTTACACAACTAAATGCACATCGTCACATAAACAATGTACTCGAGACCGACCACAAGTACAGTTTCTAAATTAAATTAAGCAACTGACATATGTGAAGAGCTAGTGTCACAATTGATATGTTTATCCTGCACACCGCCCCCCATCCAGTGGGCAACGGTGGGTAGGTTACAATCACTTAGTTACTACCTACAGTTAGCTAACTGGGGATATTTGACTAAGATTTCTGGTAGCAGATAATTTTGATTTAAATATTTACACATCTCTGGAACATTTGTTATAGAATTGCCTCTACTTTCATGTATCTTTTCGCACTCCATCACATAGTGACGGAGGGTGTGCGATATAATTTTGTTGACACAATTTACGTTTGGTCAGGTCTACATCAGCAGATAATGAGAATTCCCAGAGATACTTGTAACCGAGTCTAAGCCGAGCAGTAGTAACATCTAGAAGTCTGCTGATTTTATTGGGTGAACCATAGATGTGTGGCTCCTCTTGCATGATAGTATGATGATAGATGGAATTACTGGTGTCAATTTCACTTTTCCTCAGATCTACAAGATCTTGTTGAAACTTATGGTGTTCTATTGCTCTCAGACTGCTTATTGACCATTTCAAGGTTTACTGAATTTCTCCTTTAAAGGCAGATTCTTTGGTTAGCTAATTAGCTCTGTCATTCATTAGGAGTCCAACATGAAATGGACTCCGTTACCATCATTATAAATTTTGTTGTATTTGTGTCAAGCTTCAGACACGAACATGTTACATTTGTCTTAAATAGTTGTGAGCAATTAAGGATGATAAAGAGTCACTTACAATTAATGTATCAAATCTGGAGACTTGTGCACATTTCAGTGCAAGAAGCAAGGCAAATAGTTCGGTCTGAAGGCTAGAGGCCCAGTTGTTTATACGGACTCACCACTTAAAATCTAAGCTATTGCCCATTATCAGGACAACTGCACTTCCAGCTGCACCCGTGGTGCGGTGTAGGGAACCATCAGTGTATATGATTTGAGAGAGAGAATATTCTATGGACAGAGCATCAATATGGCTTAAGGTGTTGAGCTTTGCCTCAAGACGAAGCTTGGGCTGATCTCTAATTTGTTTCTTGGGAGGAAAGGGAGGGAATAAAACTGGAAAGGGTCTAATCTCCCACGGTGCAGGAAAGTGCTGTTGTTGTCTCTCATGGTACAAATGATAAATCTGATACATTCTGAGTTCAGTTCCAGTTTTAGTTATCCATTTGGAACAATGTTGACCTTCAATAAAGAAATTCTGGAGGGCTTCTGTGCAAGGGTAAGGGTGAGCTAGCCTAAGCATGTTTATGCCAATTTAACAGTTAATTTCAGCAACACGATCAACGACGCTTGGAATATTAAGTTCCATTCTCATGTTAGGTATCTTTGTGTTACGCGGGCACCCAAGGATTAGGAACATTTATTACTGTTACGCAAACCACACACTAGAAATTGAAGAGACGACGACGTTTTGATCCGTCCTGGACCATTATCAAGTCGTTTGTGATGAGGCGAGGGAGGCAAAGGCATTAAGTAAGGCAAGAGAGAGGCGAGGAGATGGAAATCTTAGAGGAAGGTTAGAGCAAGGCAAAAGGTACTCACCTAATTGTTCTCACCTAATTGTGCTTGCGGGGGTTGAGCTCTGGCTCTTTGCTCCCGCCTCTCAACTGTCAATCAACTGGTGTACAGATTCCTGAGCCTACTGGGCTCTATCATATCTACATTTGAAACTGTGTATGGAGTCAGCCTCCACTACATCACTTCCTAGTGCATTCCATTTATTAACTACTCTGACACTGAAATAATTCTTTCTAACGTCTCTGTGACTCATCTGGGCACTAAATTTCCACCTGTATCCCCTTGTTCGTGTCCCACCCGTGCTGAAGAGTTTGTCTTTGTCCACCCTGTCAATTCCCCTGAGAATTTTGTAGGTGGTTATCATGTCTCCCCTTACTCTTCTGTTTTCCAGGGATGTGAGGTTCAGTTCCTTTAGCCTTTCCTCGTAGCTGTGATGGAGTGATGAGTGGAGGAGTGGTGTACCATAGGAGTGATGTACCATGGGAGAGTGTGCCTATAAGATACATAGTGGTTATGTACCATGGGAGAGTGTGCCTGTAAGACACAAGGTGGTGATGTACCATGGGAGAGTGTGCCTGTAAGAGACATGGTGGTGATGTACCATGGGAGAGTGTGCCTGTAAGACACATGGTGGTGATGTACCATGGGAGAGTGTGCCTGTAAGACACATGGTGGTGATGTACCATGGGAGAGTGTGCCTGTAAGACACATGGTGGTGATGTACCATGGGAGAGTGTGCCTGTAAGACACATGGTGGTGATGTACCATGGGAGAGTGTGCCTGTAAGACACATGGTGGTGATGTACCATGGGAGAGTGTGCCTGTAAGACACATGGTGGTGATGTACCATGGGAGAGTGTGCCTGTAAGACACTTGGTGGTGATTTACCATGGGTGAGTGGGCCTGTAAGATACATGGTGGTGATGTACCATGGGTGAGTGTGCCTGTAAGACACATTATGGTGATGTACCATGGGAGAGTGTGCCTGTAAGACACATGGTGGTGATGTACCATGGGAGAGTGTGCCTGTAAGACACTTGGTGGTGATTTACCATGGGTGAGTGGGCCTGTAAGATACATGGTGGTGTTGTGCCATGGGAGAGTGTGCCTGTATAACACCTGGTGATGATGTACCATGGGAGAGTGTGCCTGTAAGACACTTGGTGGTGATTTACCATGGGAGAGTTTGCCTGTAAGATACATGGTGGTGATGTACCATGGGAGAGTTTGCCTGTAAGATAGATGATGGTGATGTACCATGGGAGAGCGTGCCTGTAAGACACATGGTGGTGATGTACCATGGGAGTGTGTGCCTGTAAGACACATGGTGGTGATGTACCATGGGAGAGTGTGCCTGTAAGACACATGGTGGTGATGTACCATGGGAGAGTGTGCCTGTAAGACACATGGTGGTGATGTACCATGGGAGAGTGTGCCTGTAAGACACATGGTGGAGATGTACCATGGGAGAGTGTGCCTGTAAGACACATGGTGGTGATGTACCATGGGAGAGTGTGCCTGTAAGACACATGGTGGAGATGTACCATGGGAGAGTGTGCCTGTAAGACACATGGTGGTGATGTACCATGGGAGAGTGTGCCTGTAAGACACATGGTGGTGATGTACCATGGGAGTGTGTGCCTGTAAGACACATGGTGGTGATGTACCATGGGAGAGTGTGCCTGTAAGACACATGGTGGTGATGTACCATGGGAGAGTGTGCCTGTAAGACACATGGTGGTGATGTACCATGGGAGAGTGTACCTGTAAGACACATGGTGGTGTTGTGCCATGGGAGAGTGTGCCTGTAAATAAATATATAAATAATAAATAAATAAATAAATAAATGTTTATTCAGGTAAGGTACATACATACAAGTGATTTTACATAAATTAGTCGATTTATAGATAGAGCTAGTACATACAATGCCTAAAGCCACTATTACGCAAAGCGTTTCGGGCAGGAAAAACCTTAATATCTAAAACTAAATACTAATTAAGTATAAAGAATAAAATGTGGTTAGAACAAATACAAATAAAGATACAAAAAGGGGGAACATGGCTGAACAATCAGCACAAATACACAATAGGTCGACAAACAACGTTGATTAAAAAAAAAAAAACAGACATGGGTTGACAATAGAGGGGTATGGTAAGTTACAGGGAATTTATTAGGTAGAGTTTCGTTTTTATCTTAAACTGGTTGAGAGAGGTACAGTCTTTAACATGGTTGGGAAGGTCATTCCACATTCTGGGCCCCTTGATTTGTAGAGAATTTCTAGTTTGATTAAGTCGTACTCTAGGAATATCAAAACTGTATTTATTTCTAGTGTGGTGCTCATGGGTTCTGTTACAACCTGCAATGAAGCTTTTGAGGTCAGGATTGGCATTACAGTTTAGCTTTTTATATATGTATAATACACATGAGAGAATGTGCAGTGACTTAATATCTAACATATTCAGAGATTTGAGTAGGGATACCGAGTGATGTCTGGGACCAGAGTTGGATATTGTCCTAATAGCAGCTTTGTGTTGAGTAATTAGAGGACGTAAATGATTTTGGGTAGTAGAACCCCAAGCACCCCAAGAACCCCAAGATGGTTTTTGTTCAGTCTGTTTTCTAGTATTAGATTTCTAAGGTTTGAGTTGAATTCGGACACATCAGTGTTTGGAATGCTATAGACTGCACCCACAGACGGGACAGACTCGGCACCCTTGACTCTGAAGCTGGCGAAGATATACTCCCCACAGCAGTCTCTAGTTCTAATTACTTTTAAGCATGTTAGTTCTTGGTGGTAGTAAAGAGCAGTACCACCACCTCTCCGAATTTGACGACAGTTGTGAATTGCCGAGTAGTTAGGCATGTTAAAGAGTTGAGTGGTATCCTCTTTCAACTATGTTTCAGTAAGTATAATAAAAGAGAATTTGTTGTCAATAGTTACAATCAAAGCACTAACATCATCGAAGTGTTTACCTAGGGATCTAACGTTCAAGTTGATTACAGAGATATTGTGATTATGTGTTAATACATTGTTTATATCATGTGCTGTAAAATATCTGCAATTTTGATCATTAAAGTGATGATTGTCATAGATAGTGGATAAAAGGCTAAGTTCTGGGTCTATAATTGTCTGCATGAAAAGACTGGTTGCAGGAAAACAAGGCAAGAATGGCAAATTACTAAATAGAATTTTGATATAAAAGGGGGAAAAATATATAAACAAGACTATACAAAACAAACAAAATGAACAAAAAAAGAAAAAATGAGGTAGCTTACAAAGGGGCTAGACACAGGCAAAGCCAGGGGTACAATGGAGCAAGGGAGTATGGCGAGACTAGGCAACCTAGGTAGTAAATGAAATCCAAGAAAAAAGTTGAATAATAAACATAGGCAAATTTAAGTTAAAGATTATTAACTACAAGTAGTTTAGTTATGATCGTATAATTAATAAGACCTAAAGAAATATTAAAGCACTCAGTTAATTAAGTCCAATAAATGAATAGTAAAAAGTAAATTAAAAATCAATTTAAAAAGTGAAACAAAGAGACATTAGGATACCTAGCCCGCACTAGGTGACAAGTGGGTTAATTATGTCGACTCATTGGGAGTGATAATAAGGTGAGACAGACCACATTAGTTGGGGAAAGTGTTGAGGTTATTCTCATTAGCAATTGTAAACATTTTACCTACTGATGTCTTTCTGACTTTAATCATGCCATCTCTAACGAAGCACTGATGAATCGCATCTGGGTTTTGATGACGGATTTGACGCAGGCGGTAGAGGAGTTGCTGTCTTTTTCTAGTCAAGCACTCGTTGATGTAGATTCCCTTTCGTTGGGATGCAGCTGTCCGGACAGATGCGATTTCGTGGACTGGGAGGCCAATTTCAGGCGAATTTTCCGCTGGTTTTGTCTTGATGGGTTCTTTTTGCCTACTCTGTAGGCAGCAATAATGTCTGTTTTGTTTAGAGAGACCTGCAATTCTTTTTTTAAGAGATCCTGAACAATTTCAATACACTTTTCACCTTCGCTTTCCACTGGAATAGCTTGGGACGACACAACTACAGAGTCAAGCAGCTTTTGCTGATCTTGTTCATCCTGGGTGACGGAACGTTGGACAGATAAAGTATTGATACATGCAGTCATTTTGCTGAGAGCTTCCTCTTGTTTTTTTACGGCTTCATCAGATTTCAGACGAATGTTTTCCTCACTGAGATCATTCAAGTCATGCTGGAGTTGATCTCGGCTAGCCCGTAAGTTTCTATTATCCTCGTGGAGGAGGGTTATTTCTTGTTGTTGTTGATGGAGGTTCAAGCAGTTTGCTTGATTTTCGGATTGAAGACTCAAGATGATCGTATTTTGAGCCTCAAGGACTGAGCACAACTTTTTGAACCACTGATTATCAGCCCAGTTCGGGAAATCCGGTGAGGGACCAGAAGTACGCTTGAATCTCGTAAACAGTGATGTAAGAGTTGTAATAGGAGAGGATTGAGTGGACACCGCTCCCTGGCTCAAAGGGGTGGAGGGGAGGGTAGCACCGCCGCCACGGGCCCCAGAACTTCCAGAGGGCAACCCGTTCTCGCAAATTCGTAAAGTCAATATTGACTTATTAACTACGTGCATAGGTGATATACTAAACATAATAGATACCCTTAAAAGGATTCATAGAAAACACCGACCTTACCTAACCTTGTTAGTATCTTAAGATAAGCATCTTATTGCTTTGTAATTACAATTATTACTTAACCTATACCTATTATAGGTTAGGCAATAATTGTAATTACGAAGCAATAAAATGCTTATCTTAACATACTAAGTAGGTTAGGTAAGGTCGGTGTTTTCTATGAATCTTTTTTAGGCTATCTATTATGTTAAGTATGTCACCTATGCACATATTTAATAAGTCAATATTGACTTATTAAATTTGCGAGAACGGGTTGCAGAGGGAGAAACACGATATATTTGTATCAGTGTTTGTCGGGATGGCTTTGTTGCTCTTATTTACCTGCACAGTCTTGTTCCTGGAAGACATGATAGGTAGAGGATGACTGGAGTATATGTTGTGGTGGAAACTTGCGGCAGGCAGCGCGGTGGTGGGCAGAGGCGGGCACTGGTACTCACACAGAGAGGATTGTTTTGAATTTAGTTTGCGTCGGAATGAGTCGATTTGGGTTGGTTACTTTGATTGTGCTATGACATGCTTGGACTCCATGTACTTAGCTGCCTGTGGGTGGTGGTCTACATCATCTGGCGGTAGTTTAAGGGCTGAAATACAGCGTAGAGTGAGGAGCGTGGGTAGCGTGCACTCAACAGCGTCGGCTGTCTGCCGGAAAAGGAATGGGGCTCCCTCTGCTTCTTTCCATTGGTTATGCCAAAAGGTCTTGGGCACTCCTGCAACTTTCCGTAGGGTTTTCCAAAAGGTCTGGGGCACTCTGCATCTTTCCATAGGTTATGCCAAATGGTCTGGAGCACCCTGTAACTTTCCATAGGGTTTTCCAAAAGATCTGGGACACCCTGCATCTTTCTGCAGGTTATGCCAAAAGGTAGATCTATTTTGAAATTCCCTAACATGATTATTCCAACCAGGCATACTACTTCTTTAATTGATTATAAGATAAATACTCTCTTCCCCTGCCCTATATAGCACTGAAACGACTGATGTGAAAAAGTCCTTGAGATTATTCTGATGCAAATTGCACTGAATAATATTGCAAGCAATTGCATCACTTGTGATTTGAGTATTCGTTAAGCAGGCATTTAAACTTATCCAGGTCAGCAAGAGTGGCCTTCCTACGTTTAGGTGTGTTCTAGGGAGGTTTATGTTATCTTTGGCAGCAGCAACTTGTGAATGAGGTATATTGGAGGTGGCCATGGCAGGATGATACCAGGACAGGTTGTCATCACTGACAGCCTTATACTTAAAGGTGTGACCAGTTATCCCAGCAAACATTTTCATGTTTTTAAAACATCCTAAAAACGACATTTCATTGTTTTCAGCACGTTTATAATTACGTTTAGAAAAGGTTTTTTGAGAACTTTTATATACAACCTTAGAACGTAAATAATTAACATTTCTAAAAACTTTTTTATAATCTTTTAATTACCTACATTAAAACGTTTAGGGTAAATTAGGGTATAATAATTTTTTAATTCATATCTGAAATAGAAAGGGAGAGAAAGAAAGAAGACATATCTGAGAAAGAAATGGACATCCTATATATGTATGTGCAAATTACAAATAAACAGGGTACAAAAAGAGAATTAAAATATTATATTTAATTAAGAATGAGTAATACAACAAAATATATGTAATAGCTCGAAATATAGACTATATCTATAACAGAATATAAAAGTAAAAATCTAAAAATCTATAAAAATTTATATATGCAATATGTGAACACAATAGATTTCGTGATCAAGCAGCCTGTGATTCATGTCATGCTGAGATCAGTCTGACGTCACAAGCAGTTATTGTTACTTAAAACTAAAACAAGTAAAATTTCCCGAGTATACATATAACATTATAGTTTTTCTATGACTAAAAATAAAAATCTATAAATCAAAAGTTTAGGACTAATTAACTAAAAATAAAAATCTACAAGTGAATGTAAACACAGTCAAGTATAATATTCACGTAGAAAGAGAAAGAAAAGATTTCTTTTTCTTTCAGAGAAAGAAAGAGAAAAAGAAAGAGAAAGAAAATAAGAGAAAGAAAGAGAAAGAAAGAAAAAGAGAAAGAAAAAGAAAGATAGAAAGAAAAAAGAAAGAGAGACAAAATGTATATTATTCAAGAGAACTTGACAATTAAGCACCTTCAAACAATTCATGATCAAGCAGGCTGTGATTCATGTCAAGCCGAGATCAGTCTGACGTCACAAGCAGTTATTGTTACTTAAAACTAAAACAAGTAAAATTTCCTGAGTATACATTATATACTATATAACATAACACTATAGTTTTTCTATGACTAAAAATACAAATTATAAATCATTTATTCAAATTATAAAGTAAAATCTTAAAGTTTAGGACTAATTAACTAAAAATATAAATCTACAAGTGAATGTAAACACAGTTAAGTATAATATTCATGTAGAAAGTGAAAGATTTTTCTTTCTTTCAGAGAAAGAAAGAAATAGAAAAAGAAAGAGAAAAAGAAAGAGAAAGAAAGAGAAAAAGAAAGAAAGAAAGAGAGAAAGAAAACAAAAGAGAAAGAAAGAAAAAGAAAGATAGAAAGAAAAAAGAGAGAAAAAATATATATTATTCAAGAGAACTTGACAATTAAGCACCTTCAAACAATTCATCGTCAAGCAGGCTGTGATTCATGTCATGCTGAGATCAGTCTGACGTTACAAGCAGTTATTGTTACTTAAAACTAAAACAAGTAAAATTTCCTGAGTATACACTATATACTATATAACACAACACTATAGTTTTTCTATGACTAAAAATACAAATTGTAAATCATTTATTCAAATGTTAGCACCATGCAAGAAGAGAGGAGACAGAACAAAATTAAGGCAAGGGGAGAGAAGACAGAATAGAAACAACAGAGAGGGGAGAGAGAAATGAAAGAACATTGAAGAGAAGGGGAAGAGAAAGACAAGATAAGAAAAAGATACAAGATAAAAACGACGCAAGTGAATTCCACAAATGTAAAAAGTAAAGGAAGAGAGAAGCTAGAAGAGACAGAAAACGAGAGGTGTTAGAAAAGAGGAGGAAAGGAGAGATAAAAAGAGACAAGAAAAACAGGAGAGAAACGTAAAAGAAATTAAAAAAAAGGGACATTTGTGAGGAGAGAAAATAAAGAGACCAGAGAAGACCATATATCAAGAGTGAGGATAAACACTTAATTGTGAATTTTCTTAGTAGACATCCTCTGCCTCTTGTTGCCCCTCTTGTATACGAATCGTACTTGCAAGTTTTCCCTGAAAAGATATTAACAAAATTAATTAATATTTATTTGTTTATATAAATTACACACACACAAATATATATATATATATATATATATATATATATATATATATATATATATATATATATATATATATATATATATATATATATATATATATATATATATGTATATATATATATATATGTATATATATATATGAGGGAAGGGGATGTTCCCTCCATGCTGGATATTATATTTACCAGGAAAGAGGAGAGATTTATCATTCAGTACCTCCCTCCCTTGGGTAAAAGTGACCATGTCTTTTTGGGACTAAAGTATGCAATGCATTATAATCTGGAAGAAAATGAGCTTGAAACAGTTGAAAAACCTGATTTGTGGAGAGGTCATAATGGGGAACTAAGATATTTCCTTAAGGAATTTGACAGAAACACTTGCTGTTAAGACATTATGACATCTTCGGACATTAGGACATCTTCGGACATTAGGACATCTTCAGAACGAGTGGATTTACAGGTCGAGAACTGGACATAAATAGGCAGGAGAGAATGGTGGAGTGAGGCGAGGTACAATACGTGGACACTGCAGAGGGCCTATTGGCCCATCCGATGCAGCAACCACACACAGGCCCAAACATTGATTGGGAGATGGCTTCTTCAATAATGAATTGTAAAAGTACCTATAACAGAAACATAATTGGATCTGCTTTGATACAGATCACACAAGAAAGTAAATTGAACATTAGCAGCGGTTTATATAACTTAGATCCATTTTTAATAGATCAATTAAAGGGCGATTTAAGTAGGATCATTGGAACACATTTGTCTCACTAATTCATTGTAAATATTTACTATTTTTATGCTATGATTATCCATGTTTGGGCCTGTGTGTGGTTCCTGCATCGAAAAAATTCTTGTTTCAATTTTCCTCCGTGGTCTGACACTGACTATCTATCTATCTATCTATATATCTATCTATATATCTATATATATATCTATATATATATATATATATATATATATATATATATATATATATATATATATATATATATATATATATATATATATATATATATATATATGTCGTACTTAGTAGCCAGAATGGACTTCTCAGCCTACTATGCAAGGCCCGATTTGCCTAATAAGCCAAGTTTTCATGAATTAATATATTTTCTCTAATTTTTTTCTTATGAAAAGATAAAGCTACCCATTTCATTATATATGAGGTCAATTTTTTTTATTGGAGGTAAAATTAACGTAGATATATGACCGAACCTAACCAACCGTACCTAACCTAACCTATCTTTATAGGTTAGGTTGCGTTAGATAGCCGAAAAAGTTAGGTTAGGTTAGGTAGGTTAGGTAATCGAAAAACAATTATTTCATGAAAACTTGGCTTATTAGGCAAATCAGGCCTTGCATTGTAGGCTGAGAAGTGTGTTCTGGCTACTAGGTACGATATATATATATATATATATATATATATATATATATATATATATATATATATATATCAGTGAGTCAGTCTGGTGTTGACAAAGGCTTTAACAAAGCCGAAACGTTCACCTCATTTCTTATTTCTCTGTGGATTTTCCGCATATATATATATATATATATATATATATATATATATATATATATATATATATATATATAAACTATATATATATATATATTTATATATATATAAATATATATATATATATATATTTATATATATATATATATATATATATATATATATATATAAACAGATAATTAGTGAAAACAAAAAAAAATTAAATTATTTTACCTTGTACCTAGATCCACCAGGCCTGTTTGGAGCATGTTTAAGTACTTCAGAAATTTGAAAGGTCACGTCTTCCACCTTAACTTGCGGATGTGCGTTGATAGATGATTCTGTAAAATTAACAGTTATTTATATAACAAATTCTGTATAACAACAATATTCTGTAAAATTAAAAGTAATTTACACATCAGATAAAACTCTCCAGAGATGGTGATACACAACATATAAAAGACAAGTTTCAGAACAAGATATGCATTTAGGAATAAGGTTTCGTACATGTAGGTAGCACATGAGAAAAAAAGTGGAAGGTGATCAAGTTTATATTAACATGTTAACGGCTTTATTGAGGCTTTGCAAGAATGAAAAAATATTACTAATATAATCTCACCGACCAATGAATTGTACGTTGTTTAAAAGTCAATTATTTACATTATTATTATTATTTAATACTAATGATATAAAAATGCATTTTGCAATCTACTATTTATGCAAGTATTAACCACAGGATCATGAAATAAACTGCAAAATACTGTAAAGGATAAACCAATTAAGTTTACATTTTCCCATAGCTAAGTCAGTCAGTTCTACAGTACTAGCAGCAGAGAACAATTATGACCAACCTCTATTAAATTAAACAATCTTAAGAGCAAGTGATAGAAATATAATCATTTATACTTAATGTACACTTAATTTGAACTTAAAATTTTAATTTTTTAGTGAATTTTAAATAAAAAAAAATTATTTAATTTTTTTGTTACTTACTTAAAATAACATTATATAGTTCTTGTTTTTCTAGAAATGCTAATTTCTTCTTTTGTCCTTTTAGGCTGTATAATGACCAAAGGCCGTTTGTTCCTATCTTCTTCATCATTCTTCGAACCGTAGTTGCACAATCAGACCCACGTACACTGGTTAAAAGCAACACCTAAAAGCAACAACAAAAATGTAGTACACTAGTAATTTTGATATATGTATGTATGTATGTATGTATGTATGTATGTATGTATGTATGTATGTATGTATGTATGTATGTATGTATGTATGTGTGTATGTATGTATGTATGTGTATGTATGTGTATGTATACATATATATATATATATATATATATATATATATATATATATATATATATATATATATATATATATATATATATATATATATATATATATATATATATATATTGGTGTATACTGGCAGCAGGTTTTCTTTCAAACATGTTTCATTGAATATGACCGCATATTCTGTATTTATTATTTTCTGGTTTAGGGCTTCTATCCCTCTAACTATTTTCTTAGCATCAGGGCTTAATTGAAATAGGAGTTCTCCAAAACTCATTTTCGTACTTTTAAGGTGAAGAAAAGAAGTGATTTACTATAGAGTGTATTACACTTATTTATATAATTTGCACAACGTTTCAAACCTCCATGGTTCATTCTCAAGTGAACAGATCTTACAATACTAGTTGATTTTATACCCGCACTGGGTCAGGTGATAATACAATGAAGGTGAAAACATGGGGGGATACATAAGGGATAAATGTGAGGTGAAACTAGTATTGTAAGATCTGTTCACTTGAGAATGAACCATGGAGGTTCGAAACGTCGTGCAAATTATATAAATAAGTGTAATACACTCTATAGTAAATCACTTCTTTTCTTCACCTTAAAAGTACGAAAATGAGTTTTGGAGAACTCCTATTTCAATTAAGCCCTGATGCTAAGAAAATAGTTAGAGGGATAGAAGCCCTAAACCAGAAAATAATAAATACAGAATATGCGGTCATATTCAATGAAACATATATATATATATATATATATATATATATATATATATATATATATATATATATATATATATATATATATATATATATATATATATATATCATAACTTATGATAAGGCATCTTATCATAAATAACATCTCAACAAAAATCACATCATTCTAGGAGGTGATTTCAATATTGACCTGGGTCTACAAAATAACCCTCTAGTTGACTATTTCCATAACAGCATGTAATCCTCTATGATAATCCCCACAATCACCAAGCACTAGACCAAAGTTCTCAAGTCAAGCCTAGCCTCGGGCCGGGCTTGGGGAGTAGAAGAACTCCCAGACCCCCATCAAGCAGATAAGTGTGTGTGTTATGAAGAGATACATCTCAACGACTAACAAAATTAGCAAGAGAAATATAGTCGTTGAAATGTAAGCCTCATCCTAACCATACACTCAAGACCTTGAGAAAGCACTCAGGAGAGTGTGAAAGACTCTGTGTTAATATTACATAATTTACAAATACGTAAGTGTTATATTTTATCCTATCCTATATAAACAAGATTATATCATTATTCTTATTATTTAGCAATTTTATCTTTTCTGCATGAACTATCAAAAAAATTTAATTAGAAAATTAGCAAATATCTGTAATATTTAAGATGAAAAATTGAAGGAAACATTACTGTTAAAATACCACTTACAAATTTTGTTCTGAAACTCGATTCCGCTAACTTCCTATTGAGAACATTAAGATCACCTTCTGCAGCAATAGGATTTGGTATTAGATCTTCTATGATCTTGTCTGTTTCTTTTGTAGTCAAAGTTGCTTTCAATATCTTCACATCACTTTTCAGTTCATTCACATCACTTTTCAGTTCATTCACTTCAGTGTATATGGCCTGCAACATGTTACCTGGAAATTTATACAGTATATAGAAAGTGTACATGCTATTATATTACATATCTTGAATGTACATTTAAAATAAAAGCATTATAAAGTATATTTTAAAATAACTGACACTGAGAAAGCACCCAAAAAGTAGGCTATGACTGATGTGATAGATAATGGGATAATTTCTTAGTAATTATGAAACTGCTTATATAATTGGAAGCAAATTCAGCAATCTAACCTGCTCAGTTTGCAGTCTACTTGAACATGAAACTTATGCCTATCACCCATAGGGTACATATAGGTTATAGGCTACATAATAAATTAATTAAACTTTCAAAACTTACTCATATTCTGCATCATTTCTTTCAAACTCCCATCGTTCTTGTCTGGTGACTTTGGGTCGAATAAATTCCTTGACCTTGGAGTCCTAACGACTGAAGTACTTGGCGTGACCAGCTCATTGTCTTTAAGATTGCAAGATTTAGCTATTAAAATCTAACTACTGTACTGTATAATCAACAAATTTCATGAGCTTTTACTACTGCATACTAATATTATAAGTTATACTATATGTCTACATCACATTTAAACTACCCAACATCAGAAAGAGGGTGAGCCAACATCAGAGAGGGGGGGGGGGTTATCATGGGAGAGAGGAGGGCCAACATGAGAAGAGAAGAAAAAAGAAAAGAAAGAAATAAATAAAGAAAAAGAAAGATAGAGAGACATACAGAGACAGACAGACACATACACACAGAATAAGAAGAGGTGACAGAACAAAATTAACAAAACAAATTTCAACATGAGAAAAGGGAGGTCAACATGAGAGAGAGAATGAGGGTCAACATGAGAGAGTGGGTCAACATGATATATATTTTAAATAATTACTTATTACCTTCATGAAGAAATACTGATGGCGTCAACGGTGTATTGTGAAGTGTAGTCTTCACTGGAGACTGCTTTTGTAGGACTGTTCTATTAGCTGAAAAGTAGTTATGTTTATTTCAAACACTCGTTAACCAAATAATATTTTTAAGACTTTAATATAGTTTGAACTAACATGAGAGAGGTGGGGGTCAACATGAAATACACATTTTAAAAATTAACTTATTACCTTCATGAGGAAATACTGATGGCGTTGAAGGTGTATTGTGAAGTGTAGTCTTCACTGGAGACGGCTTTTGTAGGACTGTTCTATTAGCTGAAAAGGAGTTAATTAACTTAAGGTAAGGGACAAATTAACACGTAAGGTAAAGGTAAGATAAAGGACAAATTAACACGTAAGGGACAAACAAAAAGAAAAGTAATAACAAACCTGCTTGTTTCTAGTGACTAGATCAAAGGAAAACCAAAATTTCCCTGAACTGTGACAAGTGAAAAGCACCTGCTAGACAAAGTGGGAAAAGTTCACTAGACCCCATATGCACATAAAAGAATAATATACTTAATATTAAACAATTAGAAATAAACACATATTTCTATACAGAAATTCCAGATAAGCATAAAAATTACTCAAAGCTTCTAGTACTTCCAGAAGGAATTAAACAAAACAAAAAAAAAACAAACAAACAGCAAGAACTAAGTTTAGAGCAGTTTTTAGTTTTTTTTAAACCAAAAGCATAAATAACCAAAGGAAGCATGGTTAAATATCAATTTAGAACTTTTAATGTTATTTACTACTAATCCTTACATTCACTTAATATACCAGAATAATATGGTATTTGCGGAGGACTTATTTCTTTTGAAGGTGTATTCTCATATGAAGATGGCGAACACTTCTTCTTGGATTGAGACGAGTGATGATTGCCTGAAATTATTTAAATTGTTTAATGTATTGAATGGCATTTTTCAAGTTGCAAATTTTTTTTAAATTACTGTAGTAGGTTATCAATGCTTACGTTTGTTATTCTCGGAATTCTCTTCTTCATATTTGAAGCATGGTTTCCTTTTTCGTTGTCGAGGATAGCCCATATCGTCTTCAGTTTCGACATTTGAAGTGTCTTCCGCAGCTAAGCATCTTCGTTTTGCAACGTCAAAATCATCTGTAATAATTGAATATAATTAGTAATATATCAGCGAGATATATATTTATCGTTACCTAGTAGAGTAGTGAACACTAAGAAATAACTTAAATCAGCTTCCTAAAGAGATGTTTAATAAAACGACGTACATGATTTGGAACTTATAACTGGGGCACAAAAGTCTTAAGTAGCTATGAGGAAACCCATCTTGTGATTAAAATATAATTATAATGCTGTTTTTGTCTGCAGTGTTAAAGTTATGGTGAATGAATGAATAGGTGTCTTGTATCTTAAATCTTAATAATTATAAATTTAATACCTACCAGTTGTTGATAGGATTGTTGATACGACATGCACTCGCCAATTTGTCGTGTCTGGCTTTTCGTGCTTTTGGGCACTAACTGTATGCCTGCTCCGTGGCCACCAGCACAATATGGTTTCCTGAAAAGTCAAAATAAACTGTTACATGCTAATTTTAGCACTAATTTGGAATATTTTTAAAGCAACTCAATATATGCAATTTTTTAGTTTCAAAGTAATGCTTACATCATCAGATTTTTCAATCCAGGTTGTGGAGATGATACCCACACTACGATCATTGAAGCCTACCACTGCATACCGCTTTTCAGATGTCATCTACAAAATTGAAAAATCTTATTAAGGGTTGTTCTCCCCAAAAAAAGAAATTAGCATAAAGTTGGTAATAGATTTACTTGATTATGTCAATCATAGATTAGCCACATTTGTAAATGATTTTCGGTTGGTATAAACAGTAGCTGCCATGTATGGACTAAAAGGCTTAATACAGTTTTATCTCTTAATGTGCTCTCAAAATATTAATAATTTTCATGAAATACAGGGTAATGGGATTTTTAAACAGGTAAATATTGGTCAAAAGATAATAGCTTTAATAAAAAACAAAATTGTGAATCTCATTAACTTACAATATTAGTTCAAACTATTATTAAAGCATGGATACAGTATTTAAATACGTACTTGTCATAAGTCATGTAGTATTGACAGAAAAGTATTTGCGCTTTCTGTCTCGATCATCATACCTGTGCGGTTTAGTTTTCTTGCTGGAATCACCTTCATGGATGAATTCCTAGTAAGAACCTTAAATGCTCCAATTAATTTGGAGTTACAAGGTTTCTCAAAGAGAGGTATACTTCTCGAATATACCCTGCAAAGGAACATGCTGTCTCCATTTTCATCGGTGTCACTGACAGTGTCCAAAACTTGGCAGCAAGTTTCATTATTCAGCAAATAGGCATTGTTTGGTGCCTTGGTATATATTTTATGTTCTGTATTTGGTGTATAAATCCTTTGAGCATGCTGCATCTCTTTCAGCCTCTTTGCAATTTGAACAAGAGGGTTTTTACTTGATCGAACCATATTCTTAACCTGCTGCAGGTAATTTTCAAATGGAAATGCTGAACATCTGTCCAAACTACCAAACTCTTTGGCATCAGAGGATATGTGTGTTAGGCAGTGTACATTGTACACTAAAAAATCCTTACCATACAGCTCACGAGCCTTTAACACAAAGTACAGCAAAAGATCATGTGCATATTGGCTGTAATTTAACTGAATCAATTTAGGTGATACAAGAATAGAAATGGCTACACTCAGAGTCAGGAAATGGTCATACAATTCTTTGGGTAAGATTCCCTTCAGTACAATCTTACCGGTGTAGAGAAGGAGTTGCCTGTATTCAGTCGCTTTCCATCTATCAACCTCTGAAAGACTTCGAGGTTTACGTGCAAAGTGCATAGGCACAAATTTTGTTAGTTGAATTAGACGCTGACTAATTTCATCAACTTGGCGAGCACATAATTTTACGTTTTTATTTCGTATCCAGGCAAGAAGTAACCTTTTCATAACCCCAAGACATATCTGATGCATATAGTCTATGGGAAAAGTACTCACCATATTTATATTTAAGTCACAGAATGGTGATCTGCCATGGTGATGTTGAGAATTAGATTGATTACGAAAATCTTCATCTGTTCTGAGTTGTAAATTTTTCACTTGTTGATAAGTCATTCTTCCATTCCAAACACCCTCTTGGGTACATCTATCACACCCAAAGTAGCCAGAGTGGAGTTTGATTGCCTTCACCATTGCTTTTGCTGGGGCATCACATATGACTCCTTTTAGTTTTACTGGCAATGTTTTGTCATCATTTTTAAATCCATAGTGCATAATTTTTTTCAAATCCTGAATGAATTCATTTAAAAAATCTAAATCACTAGGATTTAGAGCTTCCGTATGTGAGGACTACTGGGAAAACTCTTATAGGTTTGACATTATTGATAGCACAAAGAACAGGCCATAAACTTTCATTTTTACTTCTAAATATTGGCAAACCATCAATGTTGCAAATTAAAGATATTTCTGCCAAATCTCTTATTGTTGATTTAGGATACAGCCTTAAAGTTTTCAACATTTCCTCCTCTAACCCCAAGTAGATATACATCATGCCTGATTTAGTCTCAGTAGGTATATGTTTAACTGTATTCAGTAACGAACGAGCTGTTTTTGGCAAGTCAGCATGTCCCTGTTTTCTCAATTTTTTTAATAAATTATCAATGGCATTGTGTGTTATGCCATATTTATTAACCCATACTAACAATACATCTGATAATGATTTATCATCCTCATCACCACTGCTCTCTGACTCTGATGATATTGGGTCATGCTCATCAATCATGTCCCAAGTCCAATCTCTCTCTCTCTGACTTTCAAGAGATGATGCATCTTCATTGGCTCCACAACCAATATTAGGTTCTGAATTAGATGACAAAGCAGCATGGTCATCGTCTATGCTGTTTGTTGTAACATTGGCCAAAGGATCCTGATTCAACAACTGAATCTCAACCTCATCACTATTTTCATTTTTGCCATGCTGGGACGCCTGTTCTTTTAGGCGTCGCTTTTTGGCCCGTGACATACGCTGCCATCTTGTGTGGTATTCTCTTCTTTTTTCTATAATGTGTGCATACATTCTGAAGGAGAAAGGCCAAGTGCTACATTACCAATTACTATTACAAGATTATTAGTAAAGTACTGTACTGCAAAAAGCAAATAAAATGGGGTAAACTAAACTTTGAAAACAAATAATAATTAAAACAGGTAAATTAGTAAAATAACAAAGGCTTAAGCAGACATGACTCTGCTTAAGCCATGTAAAGCAGACAGATAAGATGGCAATATATAAGGGGAAAAAATTAAAAAGCTTGGATATAAAACTAATTGAGATCAAAAGCATAAATTACTAAAGTAGGGGAAAAAATAACAAATGACTTCATAAAAAAATTATCCAATTGCCAACAGCAACTTGGTAGTACGAGTCTAAGAAACAAACAAAATTTAAATGCTGTTATCTGCAATGAAACAATACATACTATTGCACGTACCGAAACATTGATGAATGTAAAAAATAGAGAACTATTTGCTGAATGTCCCATAAATGGATTTAAACTATTTTACACAAAGAGGGGGGAGAAGCCATGTATGTTAGGGAATATTTGAAATGTAGTCTCGAAAAGTACACAACTGTGATAGGAAAATTAGGTCACATGGAGGAGTGGGTCTGTATACTATGGAAGACCTTGTATGCTCGGAGCTCCTTAACATTACAAATGAGGTGGTAGAGGTATTGGGATTAAAAATAGAGAAAATAAATTTAGTGATTATTCTAATATACAAACCGCCAGATGCAACGGCCGAGGAATTCACAGAACAGATAAACAAAATGGAGAACTCGATACCTCATATTATCTTCCTAGGTGACTTCAACTTGCCTAGTCTAAGATGGAGAATAGCAAACAATAATATTATACCAGGAAATTTATCGAGACCTAACCACTCAGCTTCCTGGCAATACGTTAGTAATGAATAAATATGATATATTTACTCATTATAATGTTGGTGCTGAATGTACAACACGAAAAAACATAATTTTAATCTGAAAAAGTATCTTTTTATAAAGAAATTAGACGAAAATAAAGAGCTGGTGACGCCAAATCAAGTCGACGATCCAAGCGTCGGTTAGGTTAAGTTAGGTCAACCTAACCTAACATATTATATTTATTCATTACTAACGTATTGCCAGGAAGCTTTGTGAAGCTTGTGTAGCTTGTGGTAGCTTGTGGTAATTAGACGGACCCTCATTTTAACAGAAACTTGGCTAAGTAAAGACTATACCCAACTCTACAACTTAGCTGGTTATAAAGGCATTCATAATTGCAGGCCTAGTAAAAAAGGAGGTGTTATACCAAAACAGATGCAGAACTAGGAAACAGGATTTCTTCAACAGAAATTTTGAAATTGTTCACAATTTTTGTTAGACCAAAGTTGGAGTATGCAGCAGTTGTATGGTGCCCATATCTTAAGAAGCATATCAACAAACTGGAAACGGTGCAGAGACATGCCACTAACTGGCATTAACTAAATGCCAAAAAATATGCCAAATATACTACATAAATATACATACTACACATGCACAATAATTGTCCTGGGTCCAATGTCCTGGGACCTCTGATATTCATAATATATATATATATATATATATATATATATATATATATATATATATATATATATATATATATATATATATATATAGGGCCATCAACACACCTCCAGCTAGGGCCACCAACACACCTCCAGGGCCATCAACACGCCTCCAGGGCCATCAACACAACACCACCATCAACACACCTCCAGCCAGGGCCACCAACACACCTCCAGGGCCACCAACACACCTCCAGGGCCATCAACACGCCTCCAGGGCCATCAACACAACACCACCATCAACACACCTCCAGCCAGGGCCACCAACACACCTCCAGGGCCATCAACACGCCTCCAGGGCCACCAACACACCTCCAGGGCCATCAACACACCTCCAGGGCCACCAACACACCTCCAGGGCCACCAACACACCTCCAGGGCCACCAACACACCTCCAGGGCCACCAACACACCTCCAGGGCCACCAACACACCTCCAGGGCCACCAACACACCTCCAGGGCCACCAACACACCTCCAGGGCCACCAACACACCTCCAGGGCCACCAACACGCCTCCAGGGCCATCAACACACCTCCAGGGCCACCAACACACCTCCAGGGCCACCAACACACCTCCAGGGCCATCAACACGCCTCCAGGGCCACCAACACACCTCCAGGGCCATCAACACACCTCCAGGGCCACCAACACACCTCCAGGGCCACCAACACACCTCCAGGGCCACCAACACACCTCCAGGGCCATCAACACACCTCCAGGGCCACCAACACACCTCCAGGGCCACCAACACACCTCCAGGGCCACCAACACACCTCCAGGGCCACCAACACACCTCCAGGGCCACCAACACACCTCCAGGGCCACCAACACACCTCCAGGGCCACCAACACGCCTCCAGGGCCATCAACACACCTCCAGGGCCACCAACACACCTCCAGGGCCATCAACACACCTCCAGGGCCACCAACACACCTCCAGGGCCATCAACACACCTCCAGGGCCACCAACACACCTCCAGGGCCACCAACACACCTCCAGGGCCACCAACACACCTCCAGGGCCACCAACACACCTCCAGGGCCACCAACACACCTCCAGGGCCACCAACACACCTCCAGAGCCACCAACACACCTCCAGGGCCATCAACACGCCTCCAGAGCCATCAACACACCTCCAGGGCCACCAACACACCTCCAGGGCCACCAACACACCTCCAGGGCCACCAACACACCTCCAGGGCCACCAACACACCTCCAGGGCCATCAACTCAACACCACCATCAACACACCTCCAGCCAGGGCCATCAACACAACACCACCATCAACACACCTCCAGCCAGGGCCATCAACACAACACCACCATCAACACACCTCCAGCCAGGGCCATCAACACAACACCACCATCAACACACCTCCAGCCAGGGCCATCAACACAACACCACCATCAACACACCTCCAGCCAGGGCCATCAACACAACACCACCATCAACACACCTCCAGCCAGGGCCATCAACACAACACCACCATCAACACACCATCCAGCCTACCACCACAAGCTTATATATATACTACACATGTCTAAGAGGAAATAAAAGCAAACAGTTACCTTAACTATTGAAGATGCAGCAGGATTTTGTGGATAAGCCAGCAGCAGTCCCTCTCGACACGGTTTTAAAATGGCGGCGACTACCACAACATGCAACGAGCCTAAAGAATGTCCAGCGCTAGCATTATCTAAACGCTATTATATATTATCAAGCAATACGGAAATCTAAAATAAAAAAAATGATACAAATAATTGTATTAAATATTTATTTGCAATTACAATACCTCGGGAATATATTTTTGCGTTAGCAAAACATATTAAGTTCGTATTTAGTTTAACTCATTTAAATTCTTTACAAATAATAACCTGATTTTACCTGATGGCCACTAACATTAATGTTTTATGTTGATACATTTCATACCCTTATTATTTCAATTTCTTTCTTTATTATGCACCCCATACCCATCCCGTGGGCGGTGGTGTAAAGGATTACAGAGGCACATAATGGGTTCAGGAACTGAACTCTCTAGTTTGTTTAGCTAAGCAAATAACAATTTTTGACGCTAGTTACAAAATTATTAATGTTATATATGTACACACTCTCATACATACATGTACATATATATATATATATACGTATACATATATACATACACATACATATTTATAATCACCCACACAAATACACACATCAATAATCTCTGTGTCACTTATTTTATACATGTTCTTGTAGAACATTCTATTGCGAACACATTGGGCGCTGCCCAATAAACTCGCCCCTCGGGGCAAAATTATTTTTTTTTTTAATCTTGGTGGAACATAAAATGGCCGCCTGTGTTTTTGCTGTCGTCAGATGGCGCTGTGACGTCACAGGTGAGGGAAGCACGTACTGCGCATTAATGCCTCGATCCCTCGTTATTTATTTATTTTATTTATTTATATATATACAAGAACGTACATTGGGGGTTAAGAGACAACATAGAGCTTAATTGAATTATAATCTTGTAAAACCACTAGCTTGCATATAGCGTTTCGGGCAAGTCCCTTAAACTAATCTTTGAGCAAATTCTTAAACAGAGTTTTAGAGAAATAATTAAATGTAAAATTGATAAAAAGTGTTTAACAGGTACATTACAGCTTTACTTTACAAGTACAGATGATTTTAAGTAGGATAATTACAGTAAAATTGTCAAAAAATTGTTTACAGGTGCGATGCAAGAATTTTCGACACAAAAGCAGATCAGAACAATACACAATAATGAACAAGGAATCCTAATGTACAATTAGGAAAACATCTCAGGGTTATACATTGGATTACTGAAGCACAATATGAGGATCATTACAAATAGTAATGCAGTAGAATATGCACTCATATTCTATTATTAAGTTAATATTAAGTTCCTTCCTCATGTTAAGTATCTTTGTGGTACTATAGGGACATCCAAGGATTATCTTCAAGGCTTCGTTCTGCAAGTTTTCAAGCCCTTTAAGCTTTCTTTCAGTCATCAAGGCAAGCAGAGATGCAACATAATCCACTACCTCCTTTATGAACTGGCGTTACTCTTGCGTTTTTAAGGATATCAGGGAAGGTATGACACTCAAGGGATTTGTTGAACAGCAGAGCTATAGGTGGCGCAAGGGCATGGGAGGCGCTCTTGTATACAATGGATGGGATTTCACTGATGTTCCCAGCTTTGGTTTTTAGTGAGTGTATGATGGACACAACATCTGACGGGCTGACTGGTGAGAGGAGAAGAGAGTTTGGATAGCTGCCTGAGAGATATGTGTTGATATGTGTCTGAGTCTGTGGGATTTTACTTGCAAGGTTAGCACCAATCGATGAAAAGAAGCTATTAAATTCATTCGCCATTTCTAAGTCAGATGACAGTGTAAGGCCATCCTTAGAGAGTGTTATCTGGTTGTGGGAGTGTTGTTTAGTTCCCAGGATGTTAGAGATGGTATTCCATGTGCTTTTCATGTTGCCTTTTGCTTCTTTGAATCTAGTCTCATAGTATGAAAGTTTTGCTTTTCTTATGATACTGGTAAGCACTGACGAGTACCTTTTAACTACTTCCATTGGAATTAGGCCACTCCTAAATTTCTTTTCGTATTCATGTTTTTTGTTGATTGATTTAATTATGCCACTTGTGAGCCACGGGTTATTTTTTCTTTTATCAGTTACTTGTTTGGTAAGGAGGGGACAGTGAGTGTTGTAGAGGCTTAGAGTTTTGTAGAGAAAGAGGTTAGTTGATGAGTTTATATCCTGTGAATTATTAAATTCAGATTCCCAGTTAATATTGTGAAGTGCATTAGAGAGATTGCCTAAAGCTGATTCACTATGTAGCCTGAATGAAAGTTTTTTGGTTTCTGGTGGTGATGTGTCAATGTTTGCTATGAGGAAAGTAGGATAGTGGTCAGTTGTTCTGTCATAAATTACCCCAGATGTAAGGGGAGCTGTTATATTAGTCCATAGGTGATCCAGGGTAGTGGCAGATGTTTGAGTGACTCGGGTGGGCTTGGTGATTGTGGGGATTAGCATACAGGAGTGCATGCTGTTACAGAAATAGTCAACTTGAGGGTTGTTTTCAACATTCAATAAAGAAATTCTGGAGGGCTTCTGTGCAAGGGTTAGGATGAGCTAGCCTAAGCATTTTTATACCAATTTGACAGTTATTTTCAGTAACACGATAAACAACGCTCGGAATATTAAGTTCCTTTCTCATATTAAGTATCTTTGTGGTACGAGGGCACCCAAGGATTATCCTCACGGCTTCGTTCTGCAATTTTTCAAGCCCTCCAAGCTTTCTTTCAGGATGCCTTAAAGTTAGTTTAGTTCATTTATTATGCACCCCATACCCATCTTGTGGGCAGTAGTGGAAAGGGTTGCAGAGGCACATAATGGGCTCAGGGACTGAACCCCACAATTCATTTAGCTAAGCAAGTTACAATCTTGATGAGCTAGTTACAAAATTCAGTATAAGTCGTCACATCAACAATGGGTTCGAGATCGATCACAAGTACAGTTTCTAAATTAAGCAACTGACATATGTGGAGAGCTAGTGTCACAATTGATATGTTTGTCCTGCACACCGTCTCCCCATCCAGTGGGCAGCGGTGGATAGGTTACAATCACTTTGTTACTACTTACAGTTAGCAAACTGGGGATATTTGGCTAAAATTTCTGGTACCAGATAATTTTGAATGAAATATTGACACATCGTTGGTACATTGGTTATAAAATTGTCTCTGAATTCACTATCACATAGTGACGGAGGGTGTGCGAATAATTTTGTTGACAGTTAACATTTGGTCAGGTCTACATCGGCAGATAATGAGAATTCCCAGAAATACTTGTAACCGAGTCTAAGCCGAGCAGTAGTAACATCTAGAAGTCTGCTGATTTTATTGGATGAACCATAGATGTGTCGCTCCTCTTGCATAATAGTATTGAACGAAAGTTAATCTCCCCAAACAATTTCGCGTTTTGGGCAAGTTACCCCTCCACTCTCTCCATTTTTTTTTGGACATTCCCTGGTAGTGTGCGGAAATACTGAAAAGTGTATACTCTTTTCAACTTTGTCACCTTAATTCTCGTCCTATGTCTTTCATTTTGGTATCAATGCGTTCGCAATAGAATTCCCAACAGAACTATGTGCATATAATGTCAAAGACAGCAGCGCGCTCCACCCGCCGACAAGATGAATGTAGGCCAAGGGTACCAGAAAAAGAAAGCTGAGCGTGATAATACTGAAAAGTGTATACCCTTTTTCAACTTTGTTACCTCAATTCTCATCCTAGGTTTTTCAATTTAGCATCAATGTGTTCGCAATAGAATTCTCTACAGGACTAAAGGCATATAAACTCCAAAAGCCCGGCTTACCATCCGCAACAAACAGAGTAAGCGAGAGCGTGTTACCAGGGAGCGCACAAGAGCGATAAAATGTATACACTCTTTTCATTCTGGTCACCTCAATTGTCATCCTAGGTCTTTCATTTTGGTATCAATGTGTTCGCAATAGAATTTCCAACCGGAATTTATGCATGAAATGTCAAAAACAGCAGCGTGCTCCACCCGCTGACGTGATGAAAGCACGGCGGACCATCCACACAAAACAGAGAAAGTGAGAGAAAGTAACCTGGGAGCACTCTAGTGCAATGTAATGTGAACACTCTTTTCACTTTGGTTACCTCAATTCTCGTCATATGTCTTTCATTTTGGTATCAATGTGTTCGCAATTGTATCTGCTGGCATTTTACCCTTTGCTTGGATCTGAAGGGTTTTAGGCTCACCACGATGCAATCTGATAGTACCACACGTGTATATACCTATCTTCAAGCAGCAATTCACTCATTCAAACCGACTTATAATAGTTATCCATATATAAATGGTAATCTTTGTTCTACCTGTTAACCTGTCATATGAAGAAAGATTGTCAAAGCTTATATTACATTCTCTAGAAAAGCAAAGAATTAGGAGTGACATATGGTAGAGGTGCACAATGGGATGAATGGCCATAACAAAGGGGACATTAATGGGGTATTAAAAGTAGCAACACAAGACAGAACTCGAAACAAAGTGTAAAAATTGGAAAAAATTAGATTTAGGAAAGAACTGCATGAGTAAATACACTGGGTTTGTACCTTAAGGTTCATGTATGCAATATTACAGAGTTCCAGTTAACTCCCATGCATGCAATTAATTTATGTTATGTTTATGTTTTTTTATGTTAAAATGTTTTTGTTGATTTGTTTGTATATTTTCATAAGTAAAGCATGCTTACCGTCTTATTCCAAGTTTTATGATAACTTTACAATGTTTAAAACATAAAGTTCAATATATATTCTGGTTTTCATACGGGAATTATACGTTAATATAACATCATAATAACGTAATGATGTCGTGTAAATAACGTTATACTGACGTCATATAAATAAATAAATAAATAAATAAATATGTTTATTCAGGTAAGGTACATACATACAAGTGATGTTACATTAATGGATTGATATATAGATAGAGCTAGTACATACAATGCCTAAAGCCACTATTACGCAATGCGTTTCGGGCAAGAAAAACATTAATATCTAGAACTTAATACTAATTGAGCATAAAGAATAAAAAGTGTTGAAAACAAATACAAATAAAGATAAAAAAAAAGGGGGAACATGACTGAAAAAGCAGCACAAATACAATAGGTTGACAAACAGTGTTGATTAAAAAAAAAAATAATAATAATAATAAAATAAAAAAACAGACATGGGTTGACATTTAGGGGTAAGGTAGGTTACAGGGAATTTATTAGGTATTGTTTAGTTTTTATCTTAAACTGGTTGAGAGAGGTACAGTCTTTAACATGGTTGGGAAGGTCATTCCACATTCTGGGTCCCTTGATTTGTAGAGCATTTCTAGTTTGATTAAGTCGTACTCTAGGAATATCAAAACTGTATTTATTCCTGGTGTGGTGCTCATGGGTTCTGTTACAACCTTCAATGAAGCTTTTGAGGTCAGGATTGGCATTACAGTTCAGCGTTTTATATATGTATAATACACAAGAGAGAATGTGCAGTGACTTAATATCTAACATATTCAGAGATTTGAGTAAGGGTACCGAGTGATGTCTGGGGCCAGAGTTGGTTATTGTCCTAATAGCAGCTTTGTGTTGGGTAATGAGAGGACGTAAATGATTTTGGGTAGTAGAACCCCAAGCACAAATACCATAGTTGAGGTATGGATAGATGAGGGAGTAATAGAGAGTAACCAGGGCAGGGCGGGGTACATAATATCTGATCTTAGAAAGAATGCCAACAGTTTTTGAAACTTTTTTTGATATATTTAGAATGTGACCCTGGAAATTCAGCTTGTGGTCGATGAGAACGCCAAGGAATTTGCCATCTAATTTGTTACAAATTTGGGTATTGTTTATTTTGAGATTTATCTGATTAGAGGATTTATTGCCAAACAGAATATAAAACGTTTTGTCAATGTTAAGGGTGAGTTTGTTGGCAGTTAGCCAAAGATGGACTTTCTCTAGCTCAGTATTTACTGTGGCATTTAGAGCAAGGGGGTCAGGACTGGAGTAAATGAAGGTTGTGTCGTCAGCAAATAGAATTGGTTTGAGGTGTTGGGAGGCATTTGGAAGGTCATTAATGTAGATGAGAAAGAGGAGAGGGCCAAGTATGCTGCCCTGAGGAACACCAATGTTGATGGGTAGGGTGGGAGAAATTGTATTATTCACAGAAACATACTGGAGCCTGTCAGTAAGATAAGATTTGAGGTATTGCAGGGAGTGTCCTCTGACTCCATAATGATGTAATTTAAGAAGAAGGTTTTGATGGTTGACAGTGTCAAAAGCCTTACGCAGGTCCACAAATAACCCAACAGGAAACTCCTTTTTATCAAGAGCTGCGTGAATTACGTTAATCATACTAATAAGTGCATCGTTAGTGCTTTTTTTGGGTCTGAAGCCATATTGACAAGAGCTAAGTATATTGTGTTTGGCTAGAAAAGAGTAAAGCTGCTTGTAGATTAGCTTTTCGAATATTTTTGACAAGTTAGGCAGGATTGATATAGGTCTATAGTTGTTAACATCAGTGAGATCACCACATTTGTAGACAGGGGTTACTCTTGCTTTTTTTAGAATGTCAGGAAAGGTTTGGAGTTCAAGTGACTTGTTGAAGAGCAATGCAATAGCAGGGGCTAGAGATCTGGAGGCTTTTTTGTAAATTAAAGTTGGTATCTCCTCGAGGGCACTAGACTTGGTTTTAAGGGAAAGGATTATTTCATTGACATCAGTGGAACTAGTAGGCTTTAGGTACAGAGACTGTGGATAGTTACCTGTAAGATAGTCCTTAACATCAGTACAGGAAGATGGAATATCATTTGCAAGGGATGACCCAATGGAAGAGAAGAACCTATTGAACTCAATAGCAGAATCAGAGGCTGAAAGCTGACCAACGTTATTGGACAGGAGTGTTGGTTTGTTATTTAAAATCTTCTTTGATCCCAATATTTGTGAAATTGTGCTCCAAGTTTTTTTAATGTTGCTCTTTATTTGGGTAAATTTATCTTCATAGTATTTAGTTTTGGCTCGTCTAATTATTTTAGATAGCAATAACGAGTAATTCTTTGAGAATTCTTTGGAGACTGTTCCTAGCCTATACTTCTTCTCAAGGTCGTGTTTTTTGTTAATGGATTTAAGTATTCCCTTTGTAAGCCAAGGATTGTTAAGTCTTTTGCTTGTGACTTGTTTTGTAAGCATAGGACAGTGGGTGTTATAAAGGCTAAGAGTTGTTTGTAGAAAAGATTTCACTGCTAGGTTGATGTCCCCTATGTTACCTAACGCGGACTCCCAGTTGACATTATCAGCAGCAGTTATAAAATTGTTTATAGCAGTTTCATTGTGCAGCCTAAAGCTTAACTCCCTTGTCTCTAGAGGTGGTTTGCTAATGTTAGTTAAGAGAAATGTGGGGTAATGGTCTGTAGTGCTATCGGTGATTATACCTGAAGTAAGCGGAGAGGTTATGTTGGTCCAGATGTGATCTAGAGTCGTAGCAGTACTATCAGTGATTCATGCAATTAATGGTTAAATTAATAAATAAATAATAAATAAATAAATAAATGCAATTAAAGTCCCCTGCGATAATTAGATGGTTTTTGTTCAATCTGTTATCTAGTATTAGATTTCTAAGGTTTGAGTTGAATTCAGACACATCAGTGTTAGGAATTCTATAGACTGCACCCACAGACAGGACAGACTCGGCACCCTTGACTCTGAAACTGGCGAAGATATACTCCCCACAGCAGTCTCTAGTTCTAATTATTTTTAAGCATGTTAGTTCTTGGTGGTAGTAAAGAGCAGTGCCCCCACCTCTCTGCATTTGACGACAGTTGTGAATTGCCGAGTAGTTAGGCATGTTAAAGAGTTGAGTATTATCCTCTTTCAACCACGTTTCAGTAAGTATAATAAAAGAGAATTTGTTGTCAATAGTTTCAATCAAGGCACTAACATCATCGAAGTGTTTACCTAGGGATCTAACGTTCAAGTTGATTACAGAGATATTGAGATTATCTGTTAATACATTGTTTACATCATGTGCTGTAAAATATCTGCAATTTTGATCATTGAAGTGATGATTGTCATAGATAGTGGATAAGAGGTTTAGTTCTGGGTCTATACTTGTCTGCATAAAAAGGCTGATTGCAGGAAAACAAGGTAAGAATGGCAAATTACAAAATAGAAAACAAAGAAAAAAAGCAGATTAAAAATTCTAAAGTAAAAGAAACTTAATGGTAATTTTAAGTAAAAAGAAAAAAAACTTAATGGGAACTAGGAATGTAAAAAATTAACTAGAATAATTAATAACAATAGATGACCAAAAAAGTAAAAAAAAAAAAAAAAAAAACAATTATGAAATCTATAAGATAATAAGCTTGCTTACTATACTATTATAAGTACACTATAATTGAATACTAAAGTTACACTAAAACAAACTGAGGTAGTTTAAATAGAGATACACTCAGGAACATTGGATAATGAAGTTAATACTAGAGGACACAGGCAAAGCCAGTGTACTATGGAACATGGGAGTAAAAAGAAAAAAAAGACAATAATAAAGATGACAATATTATTCTTTTTATTATTTTTTTTTCTTTTTTAAACTAAAGTTAAAACCTTTTGAAGGGAAAGGCAGAGCTAGAGTACACAAAGGTAGTTATATGAGATTATAATCTGAATTCAGGCTATACAGCAGCTAACCCACAGTCACTGAGGAAAGAATTAAGGTGAGCTTCTGTGGTTATTGAATAGGTTTTTCCAGTGTCAGTCCTCCTAGCTATAATTTTACCATCTCGCACAAAACAGTGTTTAATTGTAGGGGAATTTTTGCAGAAGCCACGCAGTTTAAAAAAGAGATTTTGCCTGCACCTGGTCAGACATTCATTCACATAAACAGTGGATTTACTAGCAACTGCAGATGAGATAAGATCAGTCTTGCGGGAGCAGCTATCTAATTTTAAACGAATACGCCTATTATTAGTACCAGATGATTTGGTACCCACTCTATAAGCTGCTTTGATGTCATTTTTTTGGATCGAATAATTTAACTTATCCTGCAATACTTTGATCACAATGGCAGCACAGTCTTCACCATCAGTTTCTTGGGGAAAATCACGTGAAGAGATAATTACCGATTCAAGTAGTTTATGTTGATCTGTCTCGTCTTGGGTAACAGTGTGTTGTTGTTGTAGGTTGTTCAGATGGTTCTCAAACTGTTGCAATATTTCTTCCTGTTTTTTAGTGGTTGCATCTGGATTAAAGTTTTTAACTGTGTTCTTGAGAATGCTTAATTCTTGTTCGAGGTTGACGACTGTGGTAGATAGATCTTGATTGTTCTTGTTTAAGTCTACAACTTCATTCTGCAAAGATAATAATGAGCCTTGCAGGTTCATTATTAAGGCCGACTGCTCTTTGATTACTGTCATTTGATCTTCATGTACTTGAGTTAATAACTTGAGCCAAGGGTTATCAGCAAAGCGCTTGAAGTCAGAACAAGGGGCAGTAGCTCGTTTAAGTTGATCCATATGGCTACCTAATTGTTGCATGGCCCGTGTCAGAGACGGCGCTGCGCCCAGCTGAGATTGTTTGTTATTGTTGACGGGGGGGAGAGTCGGTACCCCCCACGGCGGCCACCGAGGGGGAGATAGCTGAACTAATCATGTTGTTAGCCTGGCTAGTAGGGTTATTCTTGTTAGGTGTGCTATCTTTCTTAAGGGTCTTACCGGCCTTACTTTGCATGATAGCAGGATAAATGTAGGCAGGAACAAATAGGGAAGACTCGTTGATAGGCAGCAGTGAACGTCGGGTACAGCTTCTTAGCTCCAGGGAGCAACACTAATGAGGTCGAAATGAGAGAATTACGGGTTGGTCTTGTTGGTTTTTTCAATCACATATAGGTCACTGTGTACTTAGCTGCCTTCGGGTGATGCTACATCATTTGTTGGTAGCCGAGAGCTCAAGGATCAGCTGATAAAAGAGGAGGGAGGGCAGGGCCGACAGGTGTTGTTGACGTTGTTGACGTTGATCCTGTTATCCTGATCCTGAAATGTTATATTTATGTTATAAGAACGTAAATTGGATAGCTTTACAGAAAGTAAACAAAAAAAACTAAATGTTGACTGAAAATTATTTATTCTTAAATATAAAGCATGAAAACATTATAATACCATAGCATTTACTATTATTTTTAAATTTTTACATAAATCTTAAAAAACTGTGTCTCAAGAATATATGTTTTTAGTTATATCCTTTGGTTTTAAGAATGTCAGATATACGTATTTATGTCAAAAGTTACAGTATTACCTTTGTGGAACCATTTAAAAACGTCCACAAACGTTCTGTGTTTGCTGGGAAGACACCTGGTGTGGTCTCAAGCTATATCTTGCTCTAGTTAGGCCCCATTTAGATTATGCAGTTCAGTTTTGGTCGCCATATTATAGAATGGATATAAATTCACTTGAACGTGTCCAGCGTAGGATGACTAAGTTAATTCCCCAAATTAGAAATCTTTCATATGAAGAAAGATTAACAAAGCTTAAGTTGCATTCACTGGAAAGGCGAAGAGTTAGGGGTGACATGATAGAGGTTTACAAGTGGGTGAATGGACATAACAAAGGGGATATTAATAGGGTATTAAAAGTATCAACACAAGACAGAACACGAAACAATGGGTATAAATTGGATAAGTTTAGATTTAGGAAAGACTTGGGTAAATACTGGTTCAGTAATAGGGTTGTTTATTTGTGGAACCAATTGCCGCGTAACATTGTGGAGGTGGGGTCCCTCGATTGTTTCATGTGTGGGTTGGACATGTATATGAGTGGGATTGGGTGGTTATAAATAGGAGCTGCCTCGTATGGGCCAACAGGCCTTCTGCAGTTGCCTTTGTTCTTATGTTCTTCTTATGTTCTTAAGTGTGACTGCGGAGAGGCCGACACCGAGCACCCCCAGTAAGATGGGGGTAAAAGGCGCAGTTGTTACAATGAGAGATGAAGCCACTCCATGTGATGAGGTGGTCATCACTGGGGGCTTGGGGCTCAACCCTGCCAGAGTTTGAAGGGGAGCAGAGATAGTCGGGACTGGTAGACCAACCTCTCTTAAGTCAAGCCTGGCCTCGGGGACTAGAAGAACACCCAAAACACCATCAAGCGGGTATCAAGCAGGGAAAATCCGGAGCTGCTTGGTCTGGGACCAAAGTAGCTGGGAGCTACAGAGCCCGGCTTTCCATCACAGTCCAACTCGGGGGCCTGGTCTCCCACCCCACATCTGAGAACTTAAAAATAAGGGTCAGATATCAGCATGTAAATGAACAGGTAATCATTTCATCAACAAACAAGCCCCATACCCACCATGGCGCCACAATTCGAGGATAGGACACCCGATAAGACGTGAGCCTTCCCCAGGGGTATATCGTGGATATATGCCCAGCAATCACCACTTTAAGAACCACCAGTCCGTCAAGATTGGGCTCAGCAACAAAGAAAAAGAGTGACAATAAAAGTATCCCTTTGCTCAACAATTTCGGTTACCACAGTTTTACGGGCGAGAGACTGTGCCTCACCTAACACCCAGTGTCAAAGCAGAAGACGACTTCTAATAGAATGATCAAGAATAGCAAAAAGTCGCCAGGAAATAGCAATTAAAAAGACGAATTGGGAAGGAAAAATTAAACTTAATAGGAAAAGCATTCAGCACAATTAGTGAAGAAGGCAGCAGGAGCATAAGGCTTCAAAAGGACAGAGGACACTGTCCCATGGAGCATCACACTCTAGCATCCACCAACCAAGCCCCCTCACGATGGCAACAGGCTGGAAAGGGAGGGAAAGATGAAAAAGACGAGAAGACAAAGAATACTGCCCGGTGAGACACCAGTGTTAATGGGTAGACTGGGAAAATTGGAATCGTTCACAGAGACATACTGGAGCCTGTCACTGAGGTAAGATTGTAGGTATTGGACGGAGTAACCTTTTACTCCGTAATGTTGTAATTTAAGAAAGTTAATGTGTTTACAGTGTCAAAATGTAGGTCAACAAATAAATGAATAAGGTACTCATTTTTTCCAAGAGCTGCATAAATGAAATTAAATAAATATATAAATAAATATGTTTATTCAGGTAAGGTACATACATGCAAGTGATGTTACATTAATGGATTGATATATAGATAGAGCTAGTACATACAATGCCTAAAGCCACTATTACGCAATGCGTTTCAGCCAAGAAAAACATTAATATCTAGAACTTAATACTAATTGAGCATAAAGAATAAAAAGTGTTGAGAACAAATACAAATAAATATAAAAAAAAAGGGGGAACATGACTGAGAAAGCAGCACAAATACAATAGGTTGACAAACAATGTTGATTTAACAAAAAAAAATTACAGATATGGGTTGACAATAGAGGAGTGAGGTAGGTTACAGGGAATTTATTAGGTAGTGTTTAGTTTTTATCTTAAACTGGTTGAGAGAGGTACAGTCTTTAACATGGTTGGGAAGGTCATTCCACATTCTGGGTCCCTTGATTTGTAGAGCATTTCTAGTTTGATTAAATTAATCATACTAACGGTATGATTGGTCCTGAAGCCATTATGGCAAAAACTAAGTATAAATAGGAGTAAGGCTGCATGTAAATTAACTTTTTAAACTATTTTAGACAAAATTGATATTGGTCTATAATTGTTGACTTCAGTGAGATTGCTGCTTTTATGGACTAAGGTTACTCTTGCTTTTTTCCTCAAAATATCAGGAAAGGTTTAGAGTTCAAATAATTTGTTGTAGAGCAATGCAATGGCTGGAGCTAAAAATCTGCAGTTTTATTTTGTAAATTAGGGTTGGTATCTCAACATACAGTATCTATGCATGGGGTTCATTCATCCACTGTAAATTACCTCAAGCCCATAATCACCCAATAAAAAACTGCTATCAGAACAATAAAACTGTCTTCAAACAGTACACAGCCTCACTGTTCAAATCCCTGAACATGCTACATATACACTCACTCTACACATTCTCTTGTGCTATTTACAAGTACAAAACCTTGTTCCTAAATGCTAACCCTGATCTGAAACTCTCTATTGATAGACGTAATAGAACCCACAAGCACCACAACATAAATAAATATCTCTTTGATATAATTTTTTTTATATAAATTGACAGTCAGGATAATATAATTGCCAATCAGGCTAATTAACTTTGAATCAGGCTTTTTAAATAAAATAAATAAACAATAAATAAATAAATGTTTATTCAGGTAAGGTACATACATACAAGAGGTTTTACAAAAATTTATAGATAGAGCTAGTACATGCAATGCCTAAAGCCACTATTACGCAAAGCGTTTCGGGCAGGAAAAACATTAAAGACTAAAACTTAATACTAATTGAGGTTAAAGCATAAAATGTGTTGAGAACAATTAAAATAAAAAAAATAAAAAAAAGGGGGGAACATGGCAGAAAAGACAGCACAAATGCAATTAGGTCGACAAACAGCGTTTTTAAAAAAAACAGACATAGGTTGACAATATAGGAGTAAGGTAGGTTACAGGGAATTTATTAGGTAGTGCTTAGTTTTTATCTTAAACTGGTTGAGAGAGGTACAGTCTTTGACATGATTGGGAAGGTCATTCCACATTCTGGGTCCCTTGATTTGTAGAGCATTTCTAGTTTGATTAAGTCGTACTCTTGGAATATCAAAACTGTATTTGTTTCTGGTGTTGTGCTCATGGGTTCTGTTACAACGAAGCTTGTAACGTAACTTGTCAATGAAGCTTTTGAGGTCACTTTTCACTCAAAGGGTTATTGATGGATGGAACTGCTGACCCACCGAAGCCATAACTGCCAAAACTGTGCTGAATTTCAAAATATACCTGGAAAAAAATCATGAAGGCAAACTGGGAAGGGGAAGGGAACCTTCAACAAGCCGACGACTTCCTGTTCTCATCGAGGCAACTCGAGTTAGTGGCCCTCAGGTAAATCGGGTAAAATATTATTCCCAGATAATTACAGCATGACTTTTTTTTAGATATATACAAGACTTGTTACATTCTTGTACAATCACTAATAGCGTAGCGTTTCGGGCTAGGTCCCTGGAATCCGATCCCCACCACGAAGAATCAGTTAAGGATTTGCGCCCAGTAAATCCTCTCTGGCCAGGATATGAACCCATGACAAAGTGCTCGCAGAACGCCAGGCGAGTGTCTTACCACTGCACCACGGTAGCCTAACTGATAAAGTTAGGCTAGAGTAATAAATTTCTGATAAATTTAGAGTGATAAATGTCTAAAATAATATAAATTTAAATTTCATATTAACTTCACTGACAGCTATAAATGCCAATCAGCCTTCAATATACTCGTTGCTGAAATATTTATAATCAGGAGTAGAACTCATAAATAGGTTCTGCTGCCTGTTCTGTGTCGAAGCTGTATCGTCTTGGGTCGATTAGAACTGCGTACACTAAACTTTAGAACTAAACAAAAAATAAAAAATGGAGATCAGTTTGCATATGAATCTGATGAGAAAATTTCTTGATTAATATACATTTCCTTACCAATCAAATGGTCTCACCTTAAGTAAGTCTCAGATTGTCTTCTTCACCAACTCCTATGCTAAATAATATTACAACAAAAATGTTCATAACTTAGCTATTGAGTATATTATATTTTAAAAAAAATTTCCACAGAAAGCAAAAAAAAGGAACCACATTATTTACATATATATGAAAAAAAAAACATTTAAAGCTTTGTTTTACCTTTGCTAAATTAAAGAGATATTTCTATACTTATAAGCAATTTTGAGTTTTCCTAGCGACAGCTTCTCTAGTTCTTGCTTGGCCATCTAACTTTCATAAAAGAACAATATAATAAAATACCTTCAGATCTTTATCTTTCATTGTGAAGTGTATTTCTCAAACAAAATATAATTACCTCTGAAGAACATCCAACTGACATTGTGATAGCACAATGTTCGATTAAAGGTAAGTTATTATACCATTATGTGCCTCATTATCCTTCAACATTCTCTTAATTATTATTTTTGTTTTTTTTTAGATATATACAAGAGTTGTTACATTCTTGTACAGCCACTAGTACGCGTAGCGTTTCGGGCAGGTCCTTGGAATACGATCCCCGCCGCGAAGAATCGTTTTTTCATCCAAGTACACATTTTACTGTTGCGTTAAACAGAGGCTACAGTAAAGGAATTGCGCCCAGTAAATCCTCCTCGGCCAGGATACGAACCCATGACATAGCGCTCGCGGAACGCCAGGCGAGTGTCTTACCACTATCTCATCTTCCACACTTCCAAGTGTTTAGTCACAAGATGATACATCTGCATGTATCATCTTGTGCCTCTTCATATTTCCACGGTGATTGAATCTCTTCCCACACACTGGACATTTGTGAGGTTTATCACCTGAATGCACTAACGTGTGAGTCTTCATATCTGCAAGACGACTGAATCTCTTCTTACACTCTGGACATTCATGAGGTTTCTCACCTGAATGCACTAACATGTGCTGTATTATAGTTTTGCGTAAACTAAATTTTTTACCACACTCAGCACATTGAAAAGGTTTCTCATCCCCATGCACCATCCTGTGCTTCTTCATATGGTGAAGACGATTGAATCTCTTCCCACACTCAGGACACTCATGAGGTTTCTCACCTGAATGCACTAACATGTGAGACTTCATATCTCCAAGACGACTGAATTTCTTCTCACACTCTGGACACTCATGTGGTTTCTCACCTGAATGCACTAACATGTGAGACTTCATATTTCCAACATGATTGAATCTCTTCCCACACTCAGGACACTCATGAGGTTTCTCACCTGAATGCACTAATATGTGCTGTATTATAGTTTCGCGTAAACTAAATTTTTTACCACACTCAGCACATTGAAAAGGTTTCTCATCCCCATGCACCATCCTGTGCTTCTTCATATGGTGAAGACGACCGAATCTCTTCCCACACTCAGGACACTCATGAAGTTTCTCACCTGAATGCACTAACATGTGAGACTTCCTATCTCCAAGACGACTGAATTTCTTCTCACACTCTGAACACTCATGAGGTTTCTCACCTGAATGCACTAACATGTGAGACTTCATATCTCCAAGACGACTGAATTTCTTCTCCCACTCTGGACACTCATGAGGTTTCTCACCTGAATGCACTAACATGTGAAACTTCATATTTCCAACATGATTGAATCTCTTCCCACACTCAGGACACTCATGAGGTTTCTCACCTGAATGCACTAACATGTGAGTCTTCACATGTGAAGGACAGGTGAATACCTTCGGACACTGTGGACCCTGGTGAGTCTTCATCTTCTTTATGACAGGTGCAGTTTGTGTAAAGGTTTTCTCTCCCGGATGTCGGGAGAAGCGTCAAGGCTTGAGTGTTGTTTCTTAGAGTTAGACTTGATGTGAGGGGTCCATATAATTACCCAAGTCGGCCCAAATCTGGCCAAAACTACCCAAATCGTCCTAGCATTACGTAAGTAATGAAGAAATATGGTATATTTACTTACTATAATGTTGGTGCTACACGTAGAACATGATCAAACCTATTTTTACTCTGAAATAATCTAATTTCATAACGAAATGAGACGTAAATATGCGAGAGGTGACGCCATAGGAAGTCGACGGTCCAAGCGACAATTGTGTGGAGCGACTTATCCAAGATATATGGTCGCCTGGAGAGTGTTTGCTGCCATTACAGCCTCCTGTACACAGTGATCCAGTCGTCGTATTTCATGGCTCAAATTGTCGCAAATTTAATTGGTAATATTAACAAGTAGAATGTGTATTTATAATAATATTTTTCATAAACAGCCACAAAATATTTAATATTTATTTAAAAAAAGTGTCTGGAACTTAAATCAATTCCACATGACAATAAATTTGTTATATAGATACTAGCGTTATTCGTTGGTATGCGTTCGCTATTTAAACTACTCCAGTCCTTTTCGTTCATAGAACACCGAACCCTACACGCTCTCTGATATATTGCTTAATTAACAAATATTCACAAATAAAGATTATATTTATATATGTTATCAGAAAGGCAGATATAAAATAGTTTGTGTTAATGCATCACAGAGATTATACCTTATTAGAGAGGAAAAATATTCATATTTTAAACAAGGCTTCTTGGCCGACGCTCTCCCTTTCGATGGGAACTATGACCTTTTGAAAATCAATGTTAATTGAATCTATATATTGTAAAAAACGAAGTTTTTTATGTCATCAGAAAGACATATAAGCTGCATGTTAATACTTTGGTATAAATATAACTGAAGTGAAAGTGAAGATATATGCCTTTTTATAGTTACTTGATGGCTCGCTCAGGGAGTGTGAAGGCCTGCACACAAGCCAATCAATTTTATAATTAATGTACATATATGCAAAGTAACGTCAAAGGTTTTTATTTCAGAATAAAGACAGATGTAGACGATAATGTAAATACATTTCAAGGAAAACATATCTTAAATGAAAGCAAAGATATGGTCAAATAAATAGGCAATACCACACCATCGCCAGTGTCCGGACACATGCATATTCGCATTAGGTAGGTGAAAGGAAATGTACCCAACCATTTCCATTTACGCGACCAGTTTCCGTTCTTATGTTCTTACTTACATTTATTGAAATTTATCATCATCATTTACAGAAATAAATTAACATAAAAATGTAGTAATTTTAATATGTAACACTGTAAAAGTGTTTGGTTTAGGTTAATACATACATAGAGTACATGAGTCACAGACAAGGATCTGAGAGGCGCCAGTTGTCTGCCTGAGATCTCACACCTCTAACCGTTAATGACCCCAAGTGACCTGAGGTCAGATCATGATAATTTCACCTTGCTTCCGCTAAGCGTATAATTGGAGCCGGGTAGCCTTCAAACATGCCGACGTTTAAGGAGTGGCTTGGTAGTGCCGGAGGCTATCTACTTGTGGGCGGAGTTAGCTACTAGGTTCCCCAATATAAACTCGGAGAGCTATCCAGCATGGAGCATTAACAGACAGAACGGGAGTCAGCAGAAGCAGAGAAGACAGCCCTACCAGGGAGGCTGTCGGCCGGCAGGGCGGGAGTCTCTGTCAACTACAGACCCCCCCCCCCTCTCTATTCAACTTAGACTCAGTCCTCGGTGAGTGAACATTAAGGTGACTTGGTCGTGTTTTACAAGTGTTGTGTGATGATCAGGGGCAGTCAAGTTGTAGGGTTCTCAGATTCTTGGAGGATGACTCACTTTAAATATTAAACTGGAACATTTTAATTGAATTGCTAAATGATGATACTTCATGGGAAATATAATTATGAATTTATTATTTAAATTGTGTTTAACTTTGTTCCCTAGAGATTTTGAGTTGAGGTGAGAAAGCCTCTGTGATTACTGGTTTCATGATATTAATGAGTACATGTTTGGAGTTGATACATGGTAATAACATCTTTTGAGAATATTTTGATACAGACAAGTTCCATTCCTTGTCTTGTATGTAATGATCATGAATGGATGGTGGCAGCATTTCGTCTTCTACTATCTACTCTTCTACTTCTACTATCTACTCTTCTTCTACCTATCTACACCTCTCCCTCCACCCCTCTCTCAACTCTCACTTTCAACTAATGACCATCCTCGCTCCTCCCACCTCTCTCCCTCTCACCCCAAACCCTCACTAATTACTTCACTATTCATTTCTTTCCTTTCGTTTTCTCTTATACGTTTGTGGCAATGATTCTGTATTCTAGAGTTCTCTCTAGAGTTTCGGGTAGCTGATCCAGTCACGACGCCTTGTAGTCTTAGTACCTAGGTAGTCAAATACCTAGGTTACAAGGTGTTGAACGAGAGGGGTTTTCTTAGGAACTCTGGGAGTGCTCTAGAATAGTTAGCTAACTGGGGACGGGATAACGGACTAGAGAGAGCTGTTTCCCCCGGCCTCGTTAGTTAACTGGGGGGTGGAATAATGGACAAGATAGAGCTATTTCCCCCCACCCCCCGTTACAATGTTGGTAGCGGTGTTGAACAATGTTGTAGGTAGTTGGTGTTCTTTTAACATTGTTCAGTCCCACGTGTCTTTTTGCCGCTCAGGCGCTATCAGGGAGATCTTGACAGGTGTTTTACTTTCGCGATTTAGCGAGTTTTTTCAGGTTAGGAGATAGTGATTCTCTTGCGTTGTGATTTTGTGAGTTTTGTGAAGTTCAGGGAATGTTCACCAGAACTTGCGTGTGTAGTGATTAATGTTAGTAATAAGATTTGGCGATTTGGGAACTTAGCGGTGTTGGTAGTGCAGGTCAGCTGAGTGTGACAGGTGACCTCGCATGTCCCACGGGGACACCCAGCCACCGCTGGTCTCCAGGTCAGTGGGGAGTGGCAGGTGTAGTTTTTAAATAGTTTAAGTAGTGGTTCTGCTCAGATTATTGCGATCGACTGTTTTACTCCATTTGAACGCAATAACCCGAGGTGTACTGGTATTGTACAGCATGCTAGGGGGAGCCTTAGTATGTCAGTAGACTTCACGTTGGGGACGCTCGACGTTAGATAGTCTGGTCACAGGGGTGGCAACAGTTTGGGGTTGTTGACCGGCGGAGATGCTAGGGAGACACTCTGGGTCACGTAGGTGGCTGTAGGTTAAGGGTGGGAGTAACGGTTAATTATGTACTTAAGATTAGGAAAGGTACAGTTAAGTTTAGGCTAGTGTTTTGTCTATTAGTTTTGATTTTTTTTTTGTGACAAGTTAATAGTGATGACCTTATTCTCTCTTCTCTAACTTTCCTCTGTTACTGTTTTATGTTCCACCAAGTCAATATCATTCAGAGTTAATTGGATTATTAAAAAAAAAAAAAAATTTGAAGTGTAGTTGTTGCCAGGAGGAGAGCGTTATGATATAACTGTGTAACCCTATACAAACTACAGGGTCACACAACAGCATGGAACACGGGTATTGTCGCCTTTATGTTCAATTCACAGGTGGGAGCCAGAGGAGAGGCGCGACGCATATACAGAAGAGGGAGACGGCTGCTGTGTACCACACTCAGGGGCGTTTATCACCACCACCACGACCAGCCCCACTACCTGGAGGTCATGGCTCCACCACCACCACCACTACCCCGGGGACCCCAAGATGCAGTCCTCTCGGTCGGTCAACATTGGTCTACCCAGTGGACCCCAGGACGGACGGACCCCAGTGGACCCCAGGTCGTTCTGCAGACGACCCCAGACGACCCAGTAAAGATGGAAGAGGAACAACAACGATTCCAGTCTGTCCCACCAACACCGGTCTGCTCAGGATGGACCCCAGGACGGACGGACCCCAATGGACCCCAGGTCGCTTGTCAAAGACCCATGGGAGGAGGAAGAGAGAAGAAAGAAGAGAGAAGAAAGAAGAGAGAAGAAAGAAGAGAGAAGAAGGAAGAGAGAAGAAAGAAGAAAGAAGAAGAAGAAGATAAGACAAGCTGAGTGAGACACGATGCCTCGTTTCCCTTGCTGGTGTCAGCATCATTGCAGGGAGCGTAATTGCAAGACAGGATCGTTTGCCTTAACTGGCCGCCCCTCCTGCAAGCATGTTGCTCTGTTGAGTGATTCATCCTGTGTCGTGCGGACTTGATGTGGCTGTCAGAAGTAGCTCTCTGAAGGAGGCGTGCTGGAGCAACAGGGAGGAAGAAGAGTAGGATGGGATTTCTACTGTTGGCAACTATATGAAGGTCTCGAAACTTGTAGTCCCTATAGCTGTGAAGAACCCCAATATACGTCTCTCATGGTGACTGACGTAGGGCCAATTACAGATCAGCTGGGACAACCGAATTCCACGGTCCTGTGCGCAGTTCAAGTAGTAACGGCTTTCGGGTTGACCAAGGGTTGTTGTGCGTTAACGACGGAGAAGCGACGGAGGCAGTTGTGTTGAAGAAATGTGGTACAGGATTATCTACAAGACCAAGCAGTGACGTCGCCCAGCCAGAGACAATGGACGTCTGTCTACATATTTCATTTTTTAGAATAGGATGATGTATATTTGTTTAGCTAGGATGAATTCTTTTCGTTAATAAAGTTGTCGCACACAGCTAGCTTGCTTTAGCAGTGTTGCAAAAACTTTATTTTCGGGGAGAAGGGGAGATGTAACACTGTAAAAGTGTTTGGTTTAGGTTAATACATACATAGAGTACATGAGTCACAGACAAGGATCTGAGAGGCGCCAGTTGTCTGCCTGAGATCTCACACCTCTAACCGTTAATGACCCCAAGTGACCTGAGGTCAGATCATGATAATTTCACCTTGCTTCCGCTAAGCGTATAATTGGAGCCGGGTAGCCTTCAAACATGCCGACGTTTAAGGAGTGGCTTGGTAATGCCGGAGGCTATCTACTTGTGGGCGGAGTTAGCTACTAGGTTCCCCAATATAAACTCGGAGAGCTATCCAGCATGGAGCATTAACAGACAGAACGGGAGTCAGCAGAAGCAGAGAAGACAGCCCTACCAGGGAGGCTGTCGGCCGGCAGGGCGGGAGTCTCTGTCAACTACAGACCCCCCCCCCTCTCTATTCAACTTAGACTCAGTCCTCGGTGAGTGAACATTAAGGTGACTTGGTCGTGTTTTACAAGTGTTGTGTGATGATCAGGGGCAGTCAAGTTGTAGGGTTCTCAGATTCTTGGAGGATGACTCACTTTAAATATTAAACTGGAACATTTTAATTGAATTGCTAAATGATGATACTTCATGGGAAATATAATTATGAATTTATTATTTAAATTGTGTTTAACTTTGTTCCCTAGAGATTTTGAGTTGAGGTGAGAAAGCCTCTGTGATTACTGGTTTCATGATATTAATGAGTACATGTTTGGAGTTGATACATGGTAATAACATCTTTTGAGAATATTTTGATACAGACAAGTTCCATTCCTTGTCTTGTATGTAATGATCATGAATGGATGGTGGCAGCATTTCGTCTTCTACTATCTACTCTTCTACTTCTACTATCTACTGTTCTTCTACCTATCTACACCTCTCCCTCCACCCCTCTCTCAACTCTCACTTTCAACTAATGACCATCCTCGCTCCTCCCACCTCTCTCCCTCTCACCCCAAACCCTCACTAATTACTTCACTATTCATTTCTTTCCTTTCGTTTTCTCTTATACGTTTGTGGCAATGATTCTGTATTCTAGAGTTCTCTCTAGAGTTTCGGGTAGCTGATCCAGTCACGACGCCTTGTAGTCTTAGTACCTAGGTAGTCAAATACCTAGGTTACAAGGTGTTGAACGAGAGGGGTTGTCTTAGGAACTCTGGGAGTGCTCTAGAATAGTTAGCTAACTGGGGACGGGATAACGGACTAGAGAGAGCTGTTTCCCCCGGCCTCGTTAGTTAACTGGGGGGTGGAATAATGGACAAGATAGAGCTATTTCCCCCCACCCCCCGTTACAAATACACAAAACAGAAGTAGATACCCAGCAAACACAGAACGTTTGTGGACGTTTTTAAATGGTTCCACAAAGGTAATACTGTAACTTTTGACATAAATACGTATATCTGACATTCTTAAAACCAAAGGATATAACTAAAAACATATATTCTTATGACACAGTTTTTTAAGATTTATGTAAAAATTTAAAAATAATAGTAAATGCTATGGTATTATAATGTTTTCATGCTTTATATTTAAGAATAAATAATTTTCAGTCAACATTTAGTTTTTTTTTTTTACTTTCTGTAAAGCTATCCAATTTACGTTCTTATAACATAAATATAACATTTATATGACGTCAGTATAACGTTATTTACACGACATCATTACGTTATTATGATGTTATATTAACGTATAATTCCTGTATGAAAACCAGAATATATATTGAACTTTATGTTTTAAACATTGTAAAGTTATCATAAAACTTGGAATAAGACGGTAAGCATGCTTTACTTATGAAAATATACAAACAAATCAACAAAAATATTTTAACATAAAAAACATAAACATAACATAAATTAATTGCATGCATGGGAGTTAACTGGAACTCTGTAATATTGCATACATGAACCTTAAGGTACAAACCCAGTGTATTTACTCATGCAGTTCTTTCCTAAATCTAAATTTTTCCAATTTTTACACTTTGTTTCGAGTTCTGTCTTGTGTTGCTACTTTTAATACCCCATTAATGTCCCCTTTGTTATGTCCATTCATCCCATTGTGCACCTCTACCATATGTCACTCCTAATTCTTTGCTTTTCTAGAGAATGTAATATAAGCTTTGACAATCTTTCTTCATATGACAGGTTAACAGGTAGAACAAAGATTACCATTTATATATGGATAACTATTATAAGTCGGTTTGAATGAGTGAATTGCTGCTTGAAGATAGGTATATACACGTGTGGTACTATCAGATTGCATCGTGGTGAGCCTAAAACCCTTCAGATCCAAGCAAAGGGTAAAATGCCAGCAGATACAATTGCGAACACATTGATACCAAAATGAAAGACATATGACGAGAATTGAGGTAACCAAAGTGAAAAGTGTGTTCACATTACATTGCACTAGAGTGCTCCCAGGTTACTTTCTCTCACTTTCTCTGTTTTGTGTGGATGGTCCGCCGTGCTTTCATCACGTCAGCGGGTGGAGCACGCTGCTGTTTTTGACATTTCATGCATAAATTCCGGTTGGAAATTCTATTGCGAACACATTGATACCAAAATGAAAGACCTAGGATGACAATTGAGGTGACCAGAATGAAAAGAGTGTATACATTTTATCGCTCTTGTGCGCTCCCTGGAAACACGCTCTCGCTTTCTCTGTTTGTTGCGGATGGTAAGCCGGGCTTTTGGAGTTTATATGCCTTTAGTCCTGTAGAGAATTCTATTGCGAACACACTGATGCTAAATTGAAAAACCTAGGATGAGAATTGAGGTAACAAAGTTGAAAAGGGTATACACTTTTCAGTATTATCACGCTCAGCTTTCTTTTTCTGGTACCCTTGGCCTACATTCATCTTGTCGGCGGGTGGAGCGCGCTGCTGTCTTTGACATTATATTCACATAGTTCTGTTGGGAATTCTATTGCGAACGCATTGATACCAAAATGAAAGACATAGGACGAGAATTAAGGTGACAAAGTTGAAAAGAGTATACACTTTTCAGTATTTCCGCACACTACCAGGGAATGTCAAAAAAAAAATGGAGAGAGTGGAGGGGTTACTTGCCCAAAACGCGAAATTGTTTGGGGAGATTAACTTTCGTTCAATACTATTATGCAAGAGGAGCGACACATCTATGGTTCATCCAATAAAATCATCAGACTTCTAGATGTTACTACTGCTCGGCTTAGACTCGGTTACAAGTATTTCTGGGAATTCTCATTATCTGCCGATGTAGACCTGACCAAATGTTAACTGTCAACAAAATTATTCGCACACCCTCCGTCACTATGTGATAGTGAATTCAGAGACAATTTTATAACCAATGTACCAACGATGTGTCAATATTTCATTCAAAATTATCTGGTACCAGAAATTTTAGCCAAATATCCCCAGTTTGCTAACTGTAAGTAGTAACAAAGTGATTGTAACCTATCCACCGCTGCCCACTGGATGAGGGGCGGTGTGCAGGACAAACATATCAATTGTGACACTAGCTCTCCACATATGTCAGTTGCTTAATTTAGAAACTGTACTTGTGATCGATCTCGAACCCATTGTTGATGTGACGACTTATACTGAATTTTGTAACTAGCTCATCAAGATTGTAACTTGCTTAGCTAAATGAATTGTGGGGTTCAGTCCCTGAGCCCATTATGTGCCTCTGCAACCCTTTCCACTACTGCCCACAAGATGGGTATGGGGTGCATAATAAATGAACTAAACTAACTTTAAGGCATCCTGAAAGAAAGCTTGGAGGGCTTGAAAAATTGCAGAACGAAGCCGTGAGGATAATCCTTGGGTGCCCTCGTACCACAAAGATACTTAATATGAGAAAGGAACTTAATATTCCGAGCGTTGTTTATCGTGTTACTGAAAATAACTGTCAAATTGGTATAAAAATGCTTAGGCTAGCTCATCCTAACCCTTGCACAGAAGCCCTCCAGAATTTCTTTATTGAATGTTGAAAACAACCCTCAAGTTGACTATTTCCGTAACAGCATGCACTCCTGTATGCTAATCCCCACAGTCACCAAGCCCACCCGAGTCACTCAAACATCTGCCACTACCCTGGATCACCTTTGGACTAATATAACAGCTCCCCTTACATCTGGGGTAATTTATGACAGAACAACTGACCACTATCCTACTTTCCTCATAGCAAACATTGACACATCACCACCAGAAACCAAAAAACTTTCATTCAGGCTACATAGTGAATCAGCTTTAGGCAATCTCTCTAATGCACTTCACAATATTAACTGGGAATCTGAATTTAATAATTCACAGGATATAAACTCATCAACTAACCTCTTTCTCTACAAAACTCTAAGCCTCTACAACACTCACTGTCCCCTCCTTACCAAACAAGTAACTGATAAAAGAAAAAATAACCCGTGGCTCACAAGTGGCATAATTAAATCAATCAACAAAAAACATGAATACGAAAAGAAATTTAGGAGTGGCCTAATTCCAATGGAAGTAGTTAAAAGGTACTCGTCAGTGCTTACCAGTATCATAAGAAAAGCAAAACTTTCATACTATGAGACTAGATTCAAAGAAGCAAAAGGCAACATGAAAAGCACATGGAATACCATCTCTAACATCCTGGGAACTAAACAACACTCCCACAACCAGATAACACTCTCTAAGGATGGCCTTACACTGTCATCTGACTTAGAAATGGCGAATGAATTTAATAGCTTCTTTTCATCGATTGGTGCTAACCTTGCAAGTAAAATCCCACAGAGTCAGACACATATCAACACATATCTCTCAGGCAGCTATCCAAACTCTCTTCTCCTCTCACCAGTCAGCCCGTCAGATGTTGTGTCCATCATACATTCACTAAAAACCAAAGCTGGGAATATCAGTGAAATCCCATCCATTGTATACAAGAGCGCCTCCCATATGCCCTTGCACCACCTATAGCTCTGCTGTTCAACAAATCCCTTGAGTGTCATACCTTCCCTGATATCCTTAAAAACGCAAGAGTAACGCCAGTTCATAAAGGAGGTAGTGGATTATGTTGCATCTCTGCTTGCCTTGATGACTGAAAGAAAGCTTAAAGGGCTTGAAAACTTGCAGAACGAAGCCTTGAAGATAATCCTTGGATGTCCCTAGTACCACAAAGATACTTAACATGAGGAAGGAACTTAATATTAACTTAATAATAGAATATGAGTGCATATTCTACTGCATTACTATTTGTAATGATCCTCATATTGTGCTTCAGTAATCCAATGTATAACCCTGAGATGTTTTCCTAATTGTACTTAGGATTCCTTGTTCATTATTGTGTATTGTTCTGATCTGCTTTTGTGTCGAAAATTCTTGCATCGTACCTGTAAACAATTTTTTGACAATTTTACTGTAATTATCCTACTTAAAATCATCTGTACTTGTAAAGTAAAGCTGTAATGTACCTGTTAAACACTTTTTATCAATTTTACATTTAATTATTTCTCTAAAACTCTGTTTAAGAATTTGCTCAAGGATTAGTTTAAGGACTTGCCCGAAACGCTATATATGCAAGCTAGTGGTTTTACAAGATTATAATTCTAACTTAAGCTCTATGTTGTCTCTTAACCCCCCAATGTACGTTCTTGTATATATATAAATAAATAAAATAAATAAATAACGAGGGATCGAGGCATTAATGCGCAGTACGTGCTTCCCTCATCTGTGACGTCACAGCGCCATCTGACGACAGCATAAACACAGGCGGCCATTTTATGTTCCACCAAGATTAAAAAAAATAATAATTTTGCCCCGAGGGGCGAGTTTATTGGGCAGCGCCCAATGTGTTCGCAATAGAATGTTCTACAAGAACATGTATAAAATAAGTGACACAGAGATTATTGATGTGTGTATTTGTGTGGGTGATTATAAATATGCATGTGTATGTATATATGTATACGTATATATATATATGTACATGTATGTATGAGAGTGTGTACATGTATATATAACATTAATAATTTTGTAACTAGCGTCAAAAATTGTTATTTGCTTAGCTAAACAAACTAGAGAGTTCAGTTCCTGAACCCATTATGTGCCTCTGTAATCCTTTACACCACCGCCCACGGGATGGGTATGGGGTGCATAATAAAGAAAGAAATTGAAATAATAAGGGTATGAAATGTATCAACATAAAACATTAATGTTAATGGCCATCAGGTAAAATCAGGTTATTATTTGTAAAGAATTTAAATGAGTTAAACTAAATACGAACTTAATATGTTTTGCTAACGCAAAAATATATTCCCGAGGTATTGTAATTGCAAATAAATATTTAATACAATTATTTGTATCATTTTTTTTATTTTAGATTTCCGTATTGCTTGATAATATATAATAGCGTTTAGATAATGCTAGCGCTGGACATTCTTTAGGCTCGTTGCATGTTGTGGTAGTCGCCGCCATTTTAAAACCGTGTCGAGAGGGACTGCTGCTGGCTTATCCACAAAATCCTGCTGCATCTTCAATAGTTAAGGTAACTGTTTTCTTTTATTTGCTCTTAGACATGTGTAGTATATATATAAGCTTGTGGTGGTAGGCTGGATGGTGTGTTGATGGTGGTGTTGTGTTGATGGCCCTGGCTGGAGGTGTGTTGATGGCCCTGGCTGGAGGTGTGTTGGTGGCCCTGGCTGGAGGTGTGTTGGTGGCCCTGGCTGGAGGTGTGTTGGTGGCCCTGGCTGGAGGTGTGTTGGTGGCCCTGGCTGGAGGTGTGTTGGTGGCCCTGGCTGGAGGTGTGTTGGTGGCCCTGGCTGGAGGTGTGTTGGTGGCCCTAGCTGGAGGTGTGTTGGTGGCCCTGGCTGGAGGTGTGTTGGTGGCCCTGGCTGGAGGTGTGTTGGTGGCCCTGGCTGGAGGTGTGTTGGTGGCCCTGGCTGGAGGTGTGTTGGTGGCCCTGGCTGGAGGTGTGTTGGTGGCCCTGGCTGGAGGTGTGTTGGTGGCCCTGGCTGGAGGTGTGTTGATGGCCCTGGCTGGAGGTGTGTTGGTGGCCCTGGCTGGAGGTGTGTTGGTGGCCCTGGCTGGAGGTGTGTTGATGGTGGTGTTGTGTTGATGGCCCTGGAGGCGTGTTGATGGCCCTGGAGGTGTGTTGGTGGCCCTAGCTGGAGGTGTGTTGATGGCCCTATATATACATATATATATATATATATATATATATATATATATATATATATATATATATATATATATATATATATATATATATATATATATAATATATATATATATATATATATATATATATATATATATATATATATATATATATATATATATATATATATATATTATATTATATTATGAATATCAGAGGTCCCAGGACATTGGACCCAGGACAATTATTGTGCATGTGTAGTATGTATATTTATGTAGTATATTTGGCATATTTAATGGCATTTAGTTAATGCCACTTAGTGGCATGTCTCTGCACCGTTTCCAGTTTGTTGATATGCTTTCTAAGATATGGGCACACCATACAACTGCTGCATACTCCAACTTTGGTGTAACAAAAATTGTGAACAATTTCAAAATTTCTGTTGAAGAAATCCTGTTTCCTAGTTCTGCATCTGTTTTGGTATAACACCTCCTTTTTTACTAGGCCTGCAATTATGAATGCCTTTATAACCAGCTAAGTTGTAGAGTTGGGTATAGTCTTTACTTAGCCAAGTTTCTGTTAAAATGAGGGTCCGTCTAATTACCACAAGCTACCACAAGCTACACAAGCTTCACAAAGCTTCCTGGCAATACGTTAGTAATGAATAAATATAATAGGTTAGGTTGACCTAACTTAACCTAACCGACGCTTGGATCGTCGACTTGATTTGACGTCACCAGCTCTTTATTTTCATCTAATTTCTTTATAAAAAGATCCTTTTTCAGATTAAAATTATGTTTTTTCGTGTTGTACATTCAGCACCAACATTATAATGAGTAAATATATCATATTTATTCATTACTAACGTATTGCCAGGAAGCTGAGTGGGTAGGTCTCGATAAATTTCCTGGTATAATATTATTGTTTGCTATTCTCCATCTTAGACTAGGCAAGTTGAAGTCACCTAGGAAGATAATATGAGGTATCGAGTTCTCCATTTTGTTTATCTGTTCTGTGAATTCCTCGGCCGTTGCATCTGGCGGTTTGTATATTAGAATAATCACTAAATTTATTTTCTCTATTTTTAATCCCAATACCTCTACCACCTCATTTGTAATGTTAAGGAGCTCCGAGCATACAAGGTCTTCCATAGTATACAGACCCACTCCTCCATGTGACCTAATTTTCCTATCACAGTTGTGTACTTTTCGAGACTACATTTCAAATATTCCCTAACATACATGGCTTCTCCCCCCTCTTTGTGTAAAATAGTTTAAATCCATTTATGGGACATTCAGCAAATAGTTCTCTATTTTTTACATTCATCAATGTTTCGGTACGTGCAATAGTATGTATTGTTTCATTGCAGATAACAGCATTTAATTTTTTTTTGTTTCTTAGACTTAGACTCGTACTACCAAGTTGCTGTTGGCAATTGGATAATTTTTTTATGAAGTCATTTGTTATTTTTTCCCCTAGTTTAGTAATTTATGCTTTTGATCTCAATTAGTTTTATATCCTAGCTTTTTAATTTTTTCCCCTTATATATTGCCATCTTATCTGTCTGCTTTACATGGCTTAAGCAGAGTCATGTCTGCTTAAGCCTTTGTTATTTTACTAATTTACCTGTTTTAATTATTATTTGTTTTCAAAGTTTTGTTTACCCCATTTTATTTGCTTTTTGCAGTACAATACTTTACTAATAATCTTGTAATAGTAATTGGTAATGTAGCACTTGGCCTTTCTCCTTCAGAATGTATGCACACATTATAGAAAGAAGAAGAGAATACCACACAAGATGGCAGCGTATGTCACGGGCCAAAAAGCGACGCCTAAAAGAACAGGAAAACCTCGAAGTCTTTCAGAGGTTGATAGATGGAAAGCGACTGAATACAGGCAACTCCTTCTCTACACCGGTAAGATTGTACTGAAGGGAATCTTACCCAAAGAATTGTATGACCATTTCCTGACTCTGAGTGTTGCCATTTCTATTCTTGTATCACCTAAATTGATTCAGTTAAATTACAGCCAATATGCACATGATCTTTTGCTGTACACTGCCTAACACACATATCCTCTGATGCCAAAGAGTTTGGTAGTTTGGACAGATGTTCAGCATTTCCATTTGAAAATTACCTGCAGCAGGTTAAGAATATGGTTCGATCAAGTAAAAACCCTCTTGTTCAAGGAGGATTTAAGGGATTTACTGGAGAACTTGGCAAAGGTATATTCACAATAGTCGTCTCTATTACTAATGACACTATTGCAGATGAAGGTATCTTTGTAAGATATTGCTATGCCACCTCCTTTTTTTATTAGGCCTGCAGTTGTGAATGGCTTTATTATCAGCCAAGTTGTAGCATACAACATAGCATATATATGTATATGGCATACATATATATATATATATATATATATATATATATATATATATATATATATATATATATATATATATATATATATATATATATATATATATATATATATATATATATATATATATGTATATATATATATATATATATATATATATATATATATATGTATATATATATATATATATATATATATATATATATATACATATATATATATATATATACATATATATATATATATATATATATATATATATATATATATATATATATATATATATATATATATATTTAATATTCAAAATTCGTCAGTGTACTACATTTTTGTTGTTGCTTTTAGGTGATGCTTTTAACCAGTGTACGTGGGTTTGATTGTGCAACCATGGTTCGAAGAATAATGAATATATGAACAAACGGCCTGTGGTCACTATACAGTCTGGAAGGGCAAAAGAAGAAATTGGCATTTCTACAAAAACAAGAACTATATAATGTTATTTTAAGTAAGTAACCAAAAAATTAAATAATTTTTTTAAAGTTTAAAATTCACTTAAAAATTTAATTTTTAAATTAAATAATTTTAACCAAAAAACTTAATATTTTTCATATTTGGAACCATTCCATAATATTTTCCCAAGCATAAATGATTATATTTCTATCACTTGCTCTTAAGATTGTTTCATTTAATAGAGGTTGGGCATAATTGTTCTCTGCTGCTAATAGAACTGACTGACTTAGCTATAGGAAAATGTAAACTTAATTGGTTTATCCATTACAGTATTGTGCAGTTTATTTCATGATCCTGTGCTTAATACTTGCATAAATAATAGATTACAAAATGCATTTTTATATCATTAGTATTGAATAATAATAATGCAAATAATTGACTTATAAATGATGTACAATTAATTGGTAGGTGATATTATATTATTAATATTTTTTCATTCTTGCAAAGCCTTAACAAAGCCATTAACATGTTAATATAAACTTGATCACCTTCCACTTATTTTCTCATGTGCTACCTACATGTACAAAACCTTATTCCTAAATGCATATTTTGTTCTGAAGCTTGTCCTTTATATGTTGTGTATCACCATCTCTGGAGAGTTTTATCTGATTGATGTATAAATTACTTTTAGTTTTACAGAATATTATTGTTATACTGAATTTATTATTATATAAATAACTTAATTTTACAGAATCATCTATCAACGCACATCCACAAGTTGAGGAGGAGGATGTGACCTTCCAGATTTCTCAAGTACTGAAACATAGACCAAACAGGCCTGGTGGATCTAGGTACAAGGTAAAATAATTTATTTTTTTTTTTTTTCCTAATTGTCCGATATATATATATATATATATGTCGTACCTAGTAGCCAGAACGCACTTCTCAGCCTACTATGCAAGGCCAAATTTGCCTAATAAGCCAAGTTTTCCTGAATTAATATATTTTCTCTAATTTTTTTCTTATGAAATGATAAAGCTACCCATTTCATTATGTATGAGGTCAATGTTTTTTTATTGGAGTTAAAATTAACGTAGATATATGACCGAACCTAACCAACCCTACCTAACCTAACCTAACCTATCTTTATAGGTTAGGTTAGGTAGTAGAGAAAGTTAGGTTAGGTTAGGTAGGTTAGGTAGTCGAAAAACAATTAATTCATGAAAACTTGGCTTATTAGGCAAATCGGGCCTTGCATAGTAGGCTGAAAAGTGCATTCTGGCTACTAGGTACGACATATATATATATATATATATATATTTATATATATATATAATATATATATATATATATATATTTATATATATATATATATAATATATATATATATATATATATATATAATATATATATATATATATAATATATATATATATATATATAATATATATATATATATATATATATATATATATATATATTATATATATATATATATATATATATATATATATATATATATATATATATATATATATATATATATATATATATATATATATATATATAGT